>NC_052164.1:54700095-54778249 GCF_902713615.1 Scyliorhinus canicula
GGTTGGGGGGGGGGGAGAGTTGGGGGGGGGGGGGGGGTGAGAGAGTTGGGGGGGGGGTGAGAGTTGGGGGGGGGTGAGAGTTGGGGGGGGGGTGAGAGTTGGGGGGGGGGGTGAGAGTGGGGGGGGTGGGTGAGGGGGGGGGGGTGAGAGTTGGGGGGGGGGTGAGAGTTGGGGGGGGGTGAGAGTTGGGGGGTGAGAGTTGGGGGGGGTGAGAGTTGGGGGGGGTGGAGTTGGGGGGGGGTGAGAGTTGGGGGGGGTGAGAGTTGGGGGGGGGGTGAGAGTTGGGGGGGGGGGTGAGAGTTGGGGGGGGGTGAGAGTTGGGGGGGGGTGAGAGTTGGGGGGGGGTGAGAGTTGGGGGGGGGTGAGAGTTGGGGGGGGGTGAGAGTTGGGGGGGGGTGAGAGTTGGGGGGGGGGTGAGAGTTGGGGGGGGGGGTGAGAGTTGGGGGGGGGGGTGAGAGTTGGGGGGGTGTGAGAGTTGGGGGGGTGGGGGGGTGAGAGTTGGGGGGGGAAAGAGTTGCGGCTATCACGTGCCCCGGGCCGTGGATGATGTAACCGGCTGCAACAATGAGGCGGCGGCGGCTGCGGGCTGGGCTCAGCTTCTAGAAGCTTCAGAAGCCGCCCGCCCGCCCGGGCCCGGGGCTGCTCCGAGTCGTCTGCAAACCAACTGCGCCACGGCGCCCGGCAGCGGCTCCACCTCCCGCCGCCGCCAGGGCCCCGCGCACAAAGCGGGCGCCACGTGAGCCCGGCCGGGCTCCGCATTAAACAAAGCACTTACCGCACGTGAGGGAGCCGAGCCGGGCCCCGGGCCTCGGCTGGAGCAGCCACTGCTTCACACAGCTACCCGCCCGCCCTCCCTGCCTCCAACACACACACACGGGGGGGCCAAGGCGGAGCGCCGCTCCCTCTCCGGAAAGCTCAGCTCCACCTCTCCAGCGGCCGCTCTGCGCGGCTCCACCGTCCGGAACAAGCTGAAGACAGATGGCGGCTGGAGGCCTTTCGGTGCCACTCGCTGGGGCGTTTCTTTCTCTCCAAGAAGAACGCAGTAAGATGGCGGCCGGGCCTGGCGCTGCTGGCTGACAGGGTGCAGCCTTTCCCCCGATAACAATGCAGCGAGAGCCGCGGCGGCGCTGCAAATTCCCCGCCCGGCCGCGGCGGGGCAGCAGAGCGCTCCCTGTAAACACAGTGCGCAGGCGCACTGCCTGGTCCACCCCATCGCATCTTGGGGATTGTCGTTCCAGCACTCTCACTTACCATGACAATGCGCAGCCGCAGTGGCACACCCGCCCTGCCGAGAGACTACAACTCCCAGATGTGTGAGCGCGTCTCTGTTTATTCAGCTGTTCCCCTCCTCCCCCCACTGCGCAGCAATCGGCCCATTGGCTGGACGGCAGGATGGCGCCATTCTGCTCAGACACACTTTGCAGGAAACTAAATTGCAATAATACAGAACACGGAAATGCACCACACGCATGTGACAATCCTAGCTCAACCAGGGATGCAGCCTGTTACATACCCTGCTTCTGGTTGAGCATTGCTAAATAAAGTGTTTATTCAATTGGAAAAGAAAGTCTGCAATTTAATCAAATGTGAATCATCTTTGAAAGCTTTCATTTAAAAGGGTAAGTCATGGCAGGAGAACGCAAAGCTTTAATTTGCTCCTCTTGCATCATGTGGGAGACCAGGAATATTTCCAGTGCCCGGGGCCAGAATGTGTGCAGTAAGTTTCTCCAGCTACAGCATAGTTTCGGAGCTGGATCGGTGGCTGGGGACACTGATCCGTGAGGTAGGGAGTGTGGTGGATAGCATGTATGGAAAGGTGGTCACACTGCAGACTCAGACCCCACAGACAGGCAGAGAATGGGTGGCCATCAGACAGAGCAAAAGAGCCAGGCAGGCAGTGCAGGAATCTGCTGTCACCATTCCCCTGCAAAACAGATATACCGTCTTGAATACTGTAGACGGGAATGACCCCGCAGGGGAAAGCAGCGTTAGCCAAATTTGTTGCACCACAATCAGTTATGCTGCGGAGGGGAGGAGTAAAAAGTGTGGGAATGCAAGTTATGGGAGATTTGATTGCAAGGGAAATAGATAGGTGTTTCTCTGGCTACAAACGAGACTCCAGGATGGTACGTTGCCTCCCTGGTGCTAGCGGCAAGGATGTCGCAGAACGGTTATAGGACATTCTGGAGGGGGAGGGTGAACCATGGTGCACATGGGTACCAAATAATGGGTTAAAAAGAAGGGATGTCGTCCTGAAGCAGAATATCGGGAGTGAAGGAGAAAGTTGAGAAGTTGGATCTCAGGGCAACACAGTGGCACTGTGGGTAGCATCGCTGCCTCATGACGCTGAGGCCACAGGTTTGATCCTGGCTCTGGGTCACTGTCGTGTGGAGTTTGCACATTCTCCCTGTGTTTGCATGGGTTTCGCCCCCACAACCCAAAGATGTGCAGGTTAGGTGGATTGGCCAGGATCCTCTTAAGGTTAACGTGCAGATTCAGTCGGCAGTTAGGAAGGCAAATGCAATGTTAGCATTCATGTTGAGAGGACTAGAATACAAGACCAGGGATGTACGTCTGAGGCTATATAAGGCTCTGGTCAGATCTCATTTGGAGTATTGTGAGTAGTTTTGAGCTCTGTATGTAGGGAAGGGTATGCTGGCCTTGGAAAGGGTCCAGAGGAGGTTCACAAGAATGTTCCCTGGAATGAAGAGCTTGTCGTATGAGAAACGGTTGAGCACTCTGAGTCTGTACTCGTGGGAGTTTAGAAGGATGAGGGAGGACCTTATTGAAATTTACAGGATACTGCAAGGCCTGGATGGATGAACGTGGAGAGCATGTTTCCGCTTGTAGGCAAAACTAGAACAAGAACAACACAATCTCAGGCTAAAGGGACGATCCTTTAAAACAGAGATGAGGAGGAATTTCTTCAGCCAGAGGGTGGTGAATCTGTGAAAGTCTTTGCCACAGAAGGCTGTGGAGGCCAAATCACTGAGTGTCTTTAAGACAGAGATAGATAGGTTTTTTGATCAATAAGGGGATCAAGGGTTATGGGGAGAAGGCAGGAGAATGGGGATGAGAAAAATATCAGCTATGATTGAATGGCGGAGCAGACTCGATGGGCCGAGTGGCCTAATTCTGCTCCTATGTCTTATGATCTTATGGTCTTAAGAGAAAAGGACAGTAAGGAGAATATTAAAAGTGAGAGGCAGAGAATCAAGGGCCTGTTAGGTGGATTGGCCATGCTAAATTGCACGTAGTGTCCTAATAAAAAAAAAGTAAGGTTAAGGGGGGGGGCGGTTGTTAGGTTATGGGTATAGGGTGGATACGTGGGTTTGAGTAGGGTGATCATGGCTCGGCACAACATTGAGGGCCGAAGGGCCTGTTCTGTGCTGTACTGTTCTATGTTCTATGTATCAGATACTGACACTACAAAATAGTAGGGACAAGACAAGGAACATTAAAAGGGATTAAAACGCCTTAGGGATTTGTACCTGGACAGGAGGAGCATTCAAAATAAAAGGGATGAATTAGTTGCTCAAATAGATGTATAGGGGTATGATATGGTTGGGATTACGGAGATATGGTTCCAAGTTGACCAAGGATGGGAAAGAGTTATTCAGTTTTCGGAAGGACAGACAGAAAGGAAAAGATGTTGGTGTTGCATTGTTGATTCAAGAAGATATTGATATAATATTGAGGAAAGATATTAGTACAGATGATATGGAATCTGTCTGGGCCGAGTCAAGAAACATCAAGGGGCAAAAAACATTCATGGGTAGTATACAGACCACCAAATTGCAGTGGTAACTTTGGGAATAGCATTAGACAGGAAATCAGAGATGCATGTGATAATGGCACATCTGTGATTATGTATGACTTTATTCTGCATACAGATTGGGTGAGTCAAATTAGTACAATAGAGGAGGAATTTCTGGATTATACAGGATTGTTTTCTGGACCAGTATGTTGAGGGACCAACAAGGGAACAGGCCATCTTGGACAGGGTGTTGTGCAATGAGAAAGGATTAGTTGGCAACCTAGTTGTGAGAGAACCCTTGGGGATGAGTGACCATAACATAGCATAACATAGAATTATTTATCAAGGTGAATAGTGAAGTAGTTGATTCTGAGACCAGGGTCCTGAACCTCAATAAAATGTAACTATGATGGTATGAGGCATGAGCTGGCTATGATGGACTGGGAAACACTACTGAAAGGAAGGAAAGCAGACAGGCAATGGCAGGCATTCAAGGAAAGAATAGGTGAACCCCAAAAGCTGTTTATTCCAATTTGGCGTAAGTGTAGAAAAGGAACTGTGGCCAAACCATGGCTTACAAAGGAAATTAGTGCATGTATTAGATTCAAAGAAGAAGCATACAAATTAGTGAGGAAAAGCAATAGACCTGAGGATTGGAAACAGTTTGAAAATTCAGCAAAGGCAGACCAAGGGATTAATTAAGAAGGAAAAAATATAATTTGAAAGTAAACTAGTGGGGAATATAAAAACTGACTGTAAAGGTCATTTAAAGACAAATAGGTATTTAAAGACAAAAAGATTGATACAAATTAATTTAGACTCCTTACAGTCAGAAACGGGAATTCATAGGGCAGCACGGTAGCATTGTGGATAGCACAATTGCTTCACAGGTCCAGGGTCCCAGGTTCGATTCCGGCTTGGGTCACTGTCTGTGCGGAGTCTGCACATCCTTCCCGTGTGTGCGTGGGTTTCCTCCGAGTGCTCCGGTTTCCTCCCACAGTCCAAAGATGTGCAGGTTAGGTGGATTGGCCATGATAAATTGCCCTTAGTGTCCAAAATTGCCCTTCGTGTTGGGTGGGGTTACTGGGTTATGGGGATAGGGTGGAGGTGTTGACCTTCATCAACTCAGCTGGTTCAAAGAGTAATACGTATATTACGTAAAGTCATATAACAATCCATAGTTAGTGGTTTGTCCAGGCTCTCCCTCTTGCTGTCCTCGAAGACCTCCATGATAGATGTCAGGAAGCTCAGGGAGAGGGAATTTCGGATGGCGGCCATGGAGTGAGTGTATGGAGCGGGTGTCTCCCGCTCGAGATTGAATTTTGTGTTCCTTCCCCACCCAATTGGGGGGTGTTTTGCTGACGGAGGTGCATACGCACCGAAGGATTGCAATACGCCTCAAAGGACGTTGGTAATGTGGTAGAGCCGCTTAGTGTGGCTGTCGAAAGAGTGGATCAGAGGCTGGAGGCACAGGGCCTGGCACTCCAGAAGGTGAAGGAGTCCTTGGGGGAGCACAAAGAGCGTCTGGCCTCGCTGGAGACAGAGATGGTGCTGGTGGCATATAGCCACAAGAGGTTGAGGGAGAAGGTGGAGGACCACGAGAATCGATCCAGGAGGCAGAACCTCAGGATCGTTGGGGATGCCTGAGGGTAGACCGTTAAATATGCAGCAAATATGCTGGATAAGCTGATGGGGGAGGGAATCTTTAACCATCCCTTCAAAGTGGATCGGGCATACAGGGCGCTGAAGAGGAGACCGAACGCAGGGGAGCTGCTGAGAGCGATAGTGGTGAGGCTGCATCATTTTCTTGATCAGGAGAATGTCAAGAAATGGGTGAGGCAGACAAGGAAGTGCACCTGGGAGGGGAGGGAGCTGAGAATATACCAGGATCTGGGTGTTGAGTCAGCGAAGCGGTGCACTGGGTATAACCGGATCAAGGTTGCCCTCTACAAGGAGGGAGTGAAGTTTGGGGTGGTGTACCCTGCTCGTCTGTGGGTTACACATCAGATTCGGGAATTTTAATTTGATATGCTGGAGGAGGCAAGTGAATTTATGAGAGATCATGGACTGGGATGACTGTAAGGACACTGAACTGTGGAGATGTGGGTTCACAGGATGGCTGCATTGGTGAATTTAATGAGAATGGGAACGGAGGGGGTGAATGTGCTTTCTTTTATGTTTGGGTTTTCGGGTGGGGGGCGCGGGTGGATTTGGGGACGGGGGTAGATGGAGGCCCCGAGTGGAGGCACCATGCTAGCTGGTTGGCTAGTTAACGGGGGTTCAACAGGAGGGAGAGAGTGGCGAGAGGGGTGTTAAGGAAAGGGTTAAGAAACATTCCAATTAGATGTCTCATTGATCCAATAATTGGCACTGTTATGTAAGAGGCTACAGGTGGCCTTTGGAGCATGTGATGTGATGATCAGGTTTTGGTGCAGTGTGTGTTGAAGGAAAAATAAGGGGGCGCGATTCTCCCATATGGGGAGAAATCGTAAGGCTGGCGTCAAATCCGGGCGGGTTTGACGCCAGCCCCCCCCCTTCCCGACCGGGAACCGATTCTGGTCCCCGGTCGGGGCTAGCATCCCGACGCCGTAAACTCCGGCATCGCGGGCTTAACGAATTTTGTTAAGCCCGCTTGCCAGAGTTAGCGCCGGCTGACGCGTCATATGACGTCAGCCGCGCATGCGCGGATTGGAAGACTCCAACCCGCTCATGCGCGGATGACGTCATCGCGCATTTGCGCGAAACCCGCGCATGCGCGGGCCGGGATGCCCCTCAGCCGCCCCGCGAATGGATACTGCGGGGCGGCGGAAGGACAAAGAGTGCGCGGGCATCGGGCCCGCTGCCCGCGATCGGTGCCCACCGGCCGTGGTACTGCCGTGCCAATCGGTGCCATGGTTTTAAAAATCGACAGTTTACGGCCGTTTTTACGAACGGCCAGACCAGGTGTGTTTGCCGTTCGTAAAAACAGCCGTAAAGGGCTGGGAACTCGGCCCATCCATCAGCTGAGAATTGCTGCCGGCCGTAAAAAAACGGCGGCAGCGATTCGTATCGGGAGTCGGGCGTGGGGGGGGGGAGAATAGCGGGAGGGCGTCGGAACAGCGTGGCCGTAAAATTTTACGAGCCACGCTATTCTCCGCACCGTCGGGAGTGCGGAGAATCGCGCCCAAGGTGTTTGGGAAAAGGAGCAAATCTCTTGACTCTTTACTCAACAGCAGCTAGAGGCTAGCAGGGGAGATGGATTAGTTTTCTGTTTGGTTATGGGGTGTGGGGAGGAGAAGGATGCAGACGTGGGAAATGCTGGTGTGGCGCAGTTGGTTAAGGAGGGATGACAGCGGACATCTTGCAGAGGCCCAGAAGAGTGCAGGACATAGATTGGGGGGAAGCTGGGTAAATAATGGACATGGCTGACTGGCAAGAAAGAATAGGGCCAGGGAGCCCCCCCAACCTGGTTGATTACATGGAATGTGCGGGGGCTGAATGTGCCGGTTAAACGGCTGTGTGTTTTCGCATACTTTAAGAGTTTGAAGGTGGTGATGGAACCATCAATTCACCAGACACGTGTTTCCGATATGAATATAGGCTTTAATCGACTTACTACAGAGCCAGCCTGTTACCCGTTGATGAACTCTCAGTGAACTGCAGGCTGACTCTGGACAAGATTATTTATACAGCAGCATTAGGGGGAGGAGTCGTGGGCGGAGCCAATGGTGGAGCCCTGTACAAGCTCCTGAGCATTCCCAGAGCTACTCCCCCTAGTGGTCAGATAACGCTACTGCGCTTACAAAGATATAGTGTGAATTATCATGTTACATTCACCACAGGTGGACAGCATGTTTCTTCAGGAGACACACCTGAAGCTGGTGGATCAAATGAGGCCAAGGAAGGGGTGAATGGGGCAGGTGTTCCACTCGGGGCTGGATATGAAGGCGAGGGGAGGAGTGGTGCTGGTCAACAATAGGGTGGTCTTTGAGGTTGGCAGTATCATAGCCGACCCTGGGGGCAGGTACATGATGGTTAGTAGGAAGCTGGAGGGGGTGCCTGTGGTGCTAGTGAATGTTTTGCGGACGCCGCAAAGGTTGGTGGAATTGCGATAGCGATGAGGACCATCACAGGATACAGCAGGATATAGATCAGTTGGAGACTTGGGCGGAGAGATGGCAGATGGAGATAAATGTGAGGTAATGCATTTTGGAAGGTCCAATACAGATGGGAAATATACAGTAAATGGCAGAACCCTGAAGAGTATTGATAAGCAGAGGGATCTGGGTGTACAGATCCACAGGTCACTGAAAGCGGCACTGCAGGTGGAGAGGGTAGACGAGAAGGCATACTGCATGCTTGCCTTCATCGATCAGGGCATTGAGTTTAAAAATGCTATTAGGAGAAGTTGGAGAAACTTGGTTTGTTCTCACTGGAACAACGTAGGTTGAGGGGCGACCTGATAGAAGTCTACAAAATTATGAGGGGCATGGACAGAGTGGATAGTCAGAAGCTTTTCCCAGGGTGGCAGAGTCAATCACTAGGGGACATCAGTTTAAAGTGTGAGGGGCAAAGTTTAAAGGAGATGTACGAGGCAAGTTTTTTACAGAGAGGTGGTGGGAGCCTGGAACCCGCTGCCGGGGGAGGTAGTGGAAACAGATGCAATAGTAATTTTTAAGGGGCGTCTTGATAATAATATGGTCCCCGGAAGGGTAGGGAGTTTTGTTCAGATGGGCAGCATAGAACATAGAATTTACAGTGCAGAAGGAGGCCATTCAGCCCATCGAGTCTGCACCGGCTCTTGGAAAGAGCACCCTACCCCAGGTCAACACCTCCACCCTATCCCCATAATTCAGTAACCCCACCCAACACTAAAGGCAATTTAGCATGGCCAATCCACCTAACCCGCACATCTTTGGACTGTGGGAGGAAACCGGAGCACCCGGAGGAAACCCACGCACACACGAGGAGGATGTGCAGACTCCGCACAGACAGTGACCCAAGCCGGAATCGAACCTGGGACCCTGGAGCTGAGAAGCCATTGTGCTATCCACAATGTTATCATGCTGCCCCAAAGCATGGTTGGTGCAGGCTTGGTGTAGGTTTTGTTCTTTGTTCTTTTCTTTGTTTATGTCCCAAACTGGGATGTCCTGGATTTTATGAGGCGGGTTTTAGTGACGATTATGGGGAGAGATATGAATACAGTTCTGGATCCTAGGTTAGACCGATTGTGCCGTAGGTCCCGGAAGGTTTTGGCTACGGCGAAAGAGTTAATGGGGTTCATGGAACGTATGGGAGGGGCAGACCTGTGCCGGTTTGGGAAGCTGAGGGTGAAAGAGTTCTTGTACTTTTCACATGTGCACCGGGTGTACACCCGGATAGATTTCTTTGTACTGGATAAGGCGCTGTTGATGCGGTTGGTTAGTTCGGAGTATTCGGCAATCAGGATTTCTGACTACGTGCCGCACTAGGTTGATCTGTAGGTGGTGCAGGGGGAGGCTCAGTGGCCGCAGTGGAGGCTGAATATGGGTTTGCTGACAGAAAAGGGGTTCTGTGAGAGAGTGAGGGCGGCCATATAAAATTATGTGGAGTTGAATAATACAGGGGAGGTCGTGGCCTTCACGCTGTTGGTGGCATTGAAGGCCATAGGAGGGGGGAATTTATTTTGATTCGGGTGCATAGGGAGAGAGTGGAACGGTTGGAGAGGCTGAGATTAGTTGAGGACATCCTGAGGGTGGACCGGAGGCAAATGGTGTCACCAGACACGGTGTTACTCCAGGAGAGACAGAGGCTCCAGATGGAGTTTGGGCTGCTGTCCACGGGAAAGGAAGTAGGGCAGCTGAGGGGTGGTTTATGAGTATGGGGAAAAAGCGAGCAGGATGTTGCGCGTCAATTGAGGAAGCAAGTGGTGGCTAGAGAGATTGGAAAGTTGAGGGACAAGAGAGGCATGGTGGTGTTGGAACCAGAGGGGGTGAATGGGGTCTTTGAGGCCTTCTATAAGGCTTTATGAATCAGAGCCTCTTACCGGAGAGGAGGGTATGAGCCGGTTCATGGACGGGCTGGAGTTCCTGAGAGTGGGGGAGGAGAAGGAGCAGGGATTGGGCAGAGGGAGGTGATAGACTGTGTGGGTTTGATGCAGGCAGCGAAGGCACGGGGTCCAGATGTGTTTCCAGCCAAGTTTGATATGAAGTTTGGATCGGAGCTAGGGTTTCTGCTTGTTGCGATGTATAATGAGTCGATGGCAAGGGAGGAACTTCCCCCACATTCTCGCAGGCGACCATATCAATGATTTTAAAGAAGGACAAAGACCCGGAGCAGTGTGGGTCATACTGTCCAACTTCATGTTAAATATGGATGCAGAGTTGTTGGCAAAGGTGTTGGCGTCGTGGGTAGAGGTTGCTGGGTGTGATACAAGATGACCAGACAGAGTTTGTGAAGGGGAAACAGCTGTTTGCTATTGTACGCAGGCTGCTCAATGTTATTATGATGTCCTTGGAGGGCCAGGCAGTGAAAGTGGTAGTGGCAATGGGCGCGGAGCAGGCATTTTACCGGTTTGAGTGGGGATATCTGTTGGTGGTGTTGGGTCGGTACACGTTTGGGCAGGGCTTTGTGGATTGGGTTCGGCTGTTGTATAAGGTGTGGAAGGCTAGTGTCCAGGTGAATAGGATTAGTTTGGAGTACTTTGGGCTACATCGGGGGATGAGGCACCTTATCCCCACTACTTTTTGCTCTGGTGATAGAGCCATTGGCAATGGCGCTAAGGGTGTCGAGGGGATCGAGGGTTATTGAGCAGGGAGAGGTTGAACACAAGGTCTCTTTGTATGCGGGCAACCTCCTATTGCAAGTGGGAGGAGGACCTGGGGATTGAGATAGGGTGGGGACTCTGGAGCAAAGCACTGCATAGGGTCAACTCCACCTCCACGTGCACAAAGCTCAGCCTGACGCAACTAAAAGTGGTACATAGAGCCCACTTAACAAGAACCCGTATGAGTAGATTCTTCCCGGAGGTGGAGGACAAATGTTAACGATGCCAAGGAGGCCCGGCCAACCACGCCCACATGTTCTGGTCTTGCCCCTGTCTTGTGGGGTACTGGACAGCGTTCTTCGAGGCAAAGTCCAAAGTGGTGGGGGTGAGGGTGGAGCCATGCCCAAAAGTGGCGGTCTTCGGGGTTTCAGACTAGCCAGATCTATTCCTGGGGAGGAGGGCGGACGCCCTTGCCTTTGCCTCCCTGATTGCCCGCCATAGAATCCTGTTTGGCTGGCGGTCAGCAGCACCACCCAGAGCTGCAGACTGGCTGTCCGACCTCTCGGAATCTCTCCAAATGGAGAAAATCAAATTCGCCATCCGAGGGTCAGACGACGGCTTCCACAGAACGTGGGAGCCATTCACCCAATTGTTCCGGGACCTATTCGCGGCCAACAAACAAGCAGAAAAATAGCCAGGTAGCCAGGAAACGGGAAAGTAGCCAAAGCATGAGAGGGAGAGATAGACCGGGCGAGGGGGGGAGGGACAGCTAAATCTAAGAGGAAGGAGGTAGAGGTAGGGGGCAGCAGGGTAGCATGGTGGTTAGCATAAATGCTTCACAGCTCCAGGGTCCCAGGTTCGATTCTCGGCTGGGTCACTGTCTGTGTGGAGTCTGCACGTCGTCCCCCTGTGTGCGTGGGTTTCCTCCGGGTGCTCCGGTTTCCTCCCACACTCCAAAGATGTGCGGGTTAGGTGAATTGGCCATGCTAAATTGCCCGTAGTGTCCTAATAAAAGTAAGGTTAAGGGGGGGGGGGGGTGTTGGGTTACGGGTATGGGGTGGATACGTGGGTTTGAGTAGGGTGATCATGGCTCGGCACAACATCGTGGGCCGAAGGGCCTGTTCTGTGCTGTACTGTTCTATGTTCTATGAATGGCGAACCACAGGGCGGGGGGAGGAGGGCAGAAGATGGGAGGGGGGGGTAGAGGGAAGAGACAGGGAACAATAGAGGCGAGCCAGGGAGGGGGAGGGGGGAGGCAGGGAAACGTTAACAAACTTGGCATCCACAGGAACAGAGAAAATGGGGGAAGACGGGAGGGCCGCAGAAGCGGAAGTGCGCATGAGACAAGAACGGCAGCGAACTCCGTCCGGGAGAAGCAAGGGACAACACCACGAACGGATGCCTACATACATGTTGTAAATAGCTTTGCCAAGGGTACAGAGCTGCCGCTGTTGAGCGGGGGTATAATACCGTCCGCTGACTTCTCTGGGAAAATGAAAACGTCAGCAGCAGCAGCGATCCATGGGGGGAGTGCCCCGTTGGGAGGGGGTGGGAGGACTGAGGCGCGTGGGGTAACGTCTAGTTGATTGCTGTTGTATATTCTCTTTCTGCACTATGTTAATGTTCTCTAATTTGCTGTGTTAAGATTATTACTATTTATTATGAAAAATTTTGTAAAATCTTAATAAAAGAAAATTAAGAAAAAAACAGCAGCAGCAACTGCGGGGGCGGGGGGGGTTGTTTCTTTTCCTTTTTGTAAGGGGCGCATGCTCTATCCTGTTTTGAATTGGGTGTTAATTTGTTAAACTGTTTATCGTTTAGAGGGTTAAGTTGTATTGTTTTGTTGGCATGTTGCCCTTTCTTTGTATTATTTTCCTTTTTGGAGTGTTTTGTAAAATTATCGATAAACTTTGAACAAATACATTTAAAACAAAAACCTCCTATTGCACATTTTCAACCCAGTTAGGAGTTTTGATAGGATTATGGGGATCCTGGGGGAGTTTGGTTGTTTTCCAGGATATAAATTAAATATGGGGAAAAGCGAGGTGTTCCCGATAAATGGGTGAGGAGGATGTTTCTGGAAAGGAATTGATGAGGGGGTGGCTGGATTTGCCAGCTGTTGAACTCCTACTGGGCAGAAAACATCACAATGGTGAGGAAATGAGCGGTGGAGGAGGGGTCGGTCTGGGGATGGGTGGAGGCAGCGTTGTGTAGGGAGACCAGTTTGAGGGCACTGTTAGAACATAGAACATAGAACACTACAGCGCAGTACGGGCCCTTCGGCCCTCGATGTTGCGCCGACCTGTGAAACCATCTGAAGCCTATAGGACATACACTATTCCATTTTCATCTATATGTCTATCCAGTGACCACTTAAATGCCCTTAAAGTTGGCGAGTCTACTACTGTTGCAGGCAGGGCGTTCCACACCCCTACTACTCTCTGAGTAAAGAAACTGCCTCTGACATCTGTCCTATATCTATCACCCCTCAATTTAAAGCAATGTCCTCTCGTGTTGGTCATCACCATCCGAGGAAAAAGACTCTCACTGTCCACCCTATCTAACCCTCTGACTATCTTATATGTCTCTATTAAGTCACCTCTCAGCCTTCTCCTCTCTAACGAAAACAACCTCAAGTCCCTGAGCCTTTCCTCGTAAGACCTTCCCTCCATACCAGGCAACATCCTAGTAAATCTCCTCTGAACCCTTTCCAAAGCTTCCACATCCTTCCTATAATGTGGTGACCAGAACTGCACGCAGTACTCCAGGAGCGCCCGCACCAGAGTTATGTACAGCTGCAGCATGCCCTTGTGGCTCCGAAACTCAACCCCCCTGCTGATAAAGACTAGCACACCATATGCCTTCTTAACAGCCCTATTAACCTGGGTGGCAACTTTCAGGGATTTATGTACCTGGATGCCGAGATCTCTCTGTTCATCTACACTACCAAGAATCTTGCCATTAGCCCAGTACTCTGCATTCCTGTTACTCCTTCCAAAGTGAAGCACCTCACACTTTTCCGCATTAAACTCCATCTGCCACCTCTCAGCCCAGCTCTGCAGCTTATCTCAGGGTAGCATGGTGGTTAGCATCAATGCTTCACAGCTCCAGTGGTCCCAGGTTCGATTCCCGGCTGGGTCACTGTCTGTGTGGAGTCTGCACGTCCTCCCCGTGTGTGCGTGGGTTTCCTCCGGGTGCTCCGGTTTCCTCCCACAGTCCAAAGATGTGCGGGTTAGGTGGATTGGCCATGCTAAATTGCCCGTAGTGTAAGGTTAATGGGGGGATTGTTGGGTTACGGGTATATGGGTTACGTGGGTTTAAGTAGGGTGATCATTGCTCGGCACAACATTGAGGGCCGAAGGGCCTGTTCTGTGCTGTACTGTTCTATGTTCTATGTCCCTCTGTATCCTATAACATCCTTCAGCACTATCCACAACTCCACCGACCTTCGTGTCATCTGCAAATTTACTAACCCATCCTTCTACACCCTCTTCCAGGTCATTTATAAAAATGACAAACAGCAGTGGCCCCAAAACAGATCCTTGCGGTACACCACTAGTGACTGAACTCCAGGATGAACATTTGCCATCAACCACCACCCTCTGTCTTCTTTCAGCTAGCCAATTACTGATCCAAACTGCTAAATCACCTTCAATTCCATACTTCCTTATTTTCTGCAATAGCCTACCGTGGGGAACCTTATCAAACGCCTTACTGAAATCCATATACACCACATCAACAGCTTTACCCTGATCCACCTGTTTGGTCACCTTCTCAAAAAACTCAATAAGGTTTGTGAGGCATGACCTACCCTTCACAAAACCGTGTTGACTATCACTAATCAACTTGTTCTTTTCAAGATGATTATAAACCCTATCTCTTATAACCTTTTCCAACATTTTACCCACAACCGAAGTAAGGCTCACACGTCTATAATTACCTGGGTTGTCTCTACTCCCCTTCTTGAACAAGGGGACAACATTTGCTATCCTCCAGTCTTCCGGCACTATTCCTGTCGACAAAGACGACATAAAGATCAAGGACAAAGGCTCTGCAATCTCCTCCCTGGCTTCCCAGAGAATCCTAGGATAAATCCCATCTGGCCCAGGGGACTTATCTATTTTGACATTTTCCAAAATTGCTAACACCTCCTCCTTTTGAACTTCAATTCCATCTAGTCTGGTCGACTGAACCTGAGTGTTCTCCTCGACAACATTGTCTTTCTCCAGTGTAAACACTGACGAAAAATATCCATTTAACGCTTCCCCTATCTCCTCTGATTCCACACACAACGTTCCACTACTATCCTTGATTGGCCCTAATCTTACTCGAGTCATTCTTTTGTTCCTGATATACCTATAGAAAGCCTTAGGGTTTTCCTTGATCCTATCCGCCAATGACTTTTCGTGTCCTCTCCTCGCTCTTCTTAACTCTCCCTTTAGGTCCTTCCTGGCTAACTTGTAACTCTCAAGTGCCCTAACTGAGCCTTCATGTCTCATCCTAACATAAGCCTTCTTCTTCCTCTTGACAAGTGCTTCAACTTCCTTAGTAAACCACGGTTCCCTTGTTCGACAACTTCCTCCCTGCCTGACAGGTACATACTTATCAAAGACACGCAGTAGCTGTTCCTTGAAAAAGCTCCACATTTCGATTGTACCCATCCCCTGCAGTTTCCTTCCCCATCCTATACATCCTAAATCTTGCCGAATAGCATCATAATTGCCTTTCCCCCAGCTATAATTCTTGCCTTGCGGTATATACCTATCCCTGCCCATTGCTAAAGTAAACATAACCGAGTTGTGATCACTATCACCAAAGTGCTCACCTACATCTAAATCTAACACCTGGCCGGGTTCATTACCTAGTACCAAATCCAATGTGGCCTCGCCCCTTGTTGGCCTGTCTACATACTGTGTCAGAAAACCCTCCTGCACACACTGCACAAAAACTGACCCATCTATAGTACTCGAACTATAGTATTTCCAGTCAATATTTCGAAAGTTAAAGTCCCCCATAACAACTACCCTGTTACTCTCGCTCCTGTCGAGAATCATCTTTGCAATCCTTTCCTCTACATCTCTGGAACTATTCGGAGGTCTATAGACAACTCCCAACAGGGTGACCTCTCCTGTACTGTTCCTAACATCGGCCCATACTACCTCAGTAGACGAGTCCTCAAGCGTCTTTTCTACCGCCGTAATACTTTCCTTGATTAACAATGCCACACCCCCCCCTCTTTTACCATCTTCTCTGTTCTTACAGAAACATCTAAATCCTGGAACCTGCAACAACCATTCCTGTCCCTGCTCTACCCATGTCTCCGAAATCGCCACAACATCGAGATCCCAGGTACCAACCCATGCTGCAAGCTCACCCACCTTATTCCGGATGCTCCTGGCGTTGAAGTAGACACACTTCAAACCAGCGTCCTGCTTGTCGGTGCCCTCTTTATGAAACCAAAACCCTCCCTCCTGCACCATCCCTGTAGCCACGTGTTCAACTCCTCTCTCTCTTTATTTCTCACTTCACTAGCACGTGGCACGGGTAACAACCCAGAGATAACAACTCTGTTTGTTCTAGCTCTCAGCTTCCACCCTAGCTCCCTGAATTTCTGTCTCAAATCCCCATCTCTCTTCCTACCTATGTCGTTGGTACCTATGTGGACCACGACTTGGGGCTGCTCCCCCTCCCCCTTAAGGATCCCAAAAACACGATCAGAGACATCACGAACCCTGGCACCTGGGAGGCAACACACCAACCGTGAGTCTCTTTCGTTCCCACAGAACCTCCTGTCTGTTCCTTTAACTATGGAGTCCCCAATGACAAGTGCTCTGTTCCTCTTCTCCCTTCCCTTCTGAGCAACAGGGACAGACTCTGTGCCAGAGACCTGTGCCCTATTGCTTACCCCTGGTAAGTCGTCCCCCGCAACAGTATCCAAAACGGTATACTTGTTATAGAGGGGAACGACCACAGGGGATCCCTGCACTGCCTGCCGGTTCCCTCTCCCTCCCCTGACGGTAACCCATCTACCTTCTTCTTTTACCTGAGGTGTGACTACCTCCCTATAACTCCTCTCAATAACCTCCTCCGCCTCCCGAATGATCCGAAGTTCATCCAGCTCCAGCTCCAGGTCCCTAACGCGGCTCTCGAGGAGCTGGAGTTGGGTGCACTTCCCGCAGATGTAGTCAGAAGGGACACTAGAGGTGACCCTTTCCTCCCACATTCTGCAGGAGGAACATTCAACTGCCCTAGTTGTTGGTACCTCTGCCATTCTCACTGGTACTCCGTCAGCCCAGTGGTGGTATCAGCTCCGTCAGTCCGTCAGCCCGGTGGTGGTATCAGCGTTGATGGTTTGGAACTAGTGTAGGCAACACTCCGAACTGGAAGGCATGTCGCTGTGGGCCCCAATATGTGACAATCATAGGTTCGAGCCGGCGGGGCTGGACGCAAGGTTCCAGGGGCTGCAGCAGGTGGGGATAGAGTACTTCAGAGATGAGCTTGTGGCAAGAAGGTTTGCAGGCATGGAGGAGCTTGAGGAGACGTATCATTTGCCGAAGGCATACAGGCTCAGGTACCTGCAGGTGAGAGACTTTTTAGAAAAGAGGTGCCGTCCTTTCCGGAGATGCCACCTCCTGTGCTGCAAATCAAGTTGCCCGAGGATGACAATTTGGACAGCTGGTGGATAGGGAGGGCATTCCTGTGGAGAACGTCAGATGCAAGTGGGAGGTGGAGCGGAGGGCTGAGTTGTGGAGGGATGTCCTGCAGAAGTTGAATGCTTACTTGTGTGCACGATTAAGCCTCATCCAGTTTAATATGCAACTGGATCCTCTATTTTCTGACCAACAGATCAGTAAGAATGAACAACACCTCCTCCACAATAGTCCTCAATACCGGGGCCCCGCAAGGCTGCGTACTTAGCCCCCTACTCTACTCCCTGTACAGACCCAGAGTCCTCATATGACAAGCTCCGGGCAGCAGGGTAGCATGGTGGTTAGCATAAATGCTTCACAGCTCCAGGGTCCCAGGTTCGATTCCCGGCTGGGTCACTGTCTGTGTGGAGTCTGCACGTCCTCCCCCTGTGTGCGTGGGTTTCCTCCGGGTGCTCCGGTTTCCTCCCACAGTCCAAAGATGTGCAGGTTAGGTGGATTGGCCATGCTAAATTGCCCGTAGTGTCCTAATAAAAGTAAGGTTAAGTGGGGGGGGTTGTTGGGTTACGGGTATAGGGTGGATACGTGGGTTTGAGTAGGGTGATCATGGCTCGGCACAACATTGAGGGCCGAAGGGCCTGTTCTGTGCTGTACTGTTCTATGTTCTATGTTCTAAGCTCTTCATTCCAGGGATCATTCTTGTGACCCTTTCTAAGGCCAGCACATCCTTCCCTAGATACGGGGCCCAAAATTGCCCACAATACTCCAAATGGGGTCTGACCAGAGCCTGAGACAGCCTCAGAAGTACACCCCTGCTCTTGTATTCTAGTGCTCTTGACATGAATGCTAACATTGCTTTCCTAACTGCCGACTGAACCTGCACGTTAACCTGAAGAGAATCTTGAAGTAAAGAAGTGGTTGATCCTGCTTTGGCCCATGAAAAGGTGGCCATGGAATGGTTAAAAGAAACACTTCAGCTGTAATCAATCAGGAGTTGTGCATGGATGGAACTGAAAAGGAACAGATACTGAGTTCAACAAAGCTGAGAAAAACAAGAGAGCCAGAAGAGGACAAACCGCTATGACAAGGAAACTGCTATTACGGTTGCTCAAGTAGAGAACAGTGAACTGATAGATAAAAGAGGGTAGAGAGCTAATCCTGCAGCACAAATAAATGGTGATGAGCAAAGACAATCCAGAAAAGATGAGGTAGAAACTGAAGTCAAAGGCCAAAGGACTAACAACCTGCCAGTGGAATCCTCAAAACCAGCTAGGAGAGTGACAAGGGCTAACAAATCTTGTGAAATTGCAACAATAGAACCATTTTGAATCCCGCCACCTGCTCGTGCATCCTTATGTCCGTCAAAAAGAACCCTCTGAGGAAAGCGTGTTAGTGCAGAAACCTCTGATTCATCTCCTTAAAAAATGGAAAAGGTGACTGGAAATGAAATACCCAAGGCAGAAAAGCAACTCAAGCAGCTGTGAGCACAAGAAAGGCACTTCCTGTCATACCACAACCAGCCAAGCCATCTGGGCGTTCGACCAGATCGCGAAAATAGAAAACCCCACATCCAGCCGTACTCTTATAATTCACCTGCATGGAGATTGTAGAATTGCATTTTAATTGCCATTTTGATTTTCCTACCTTTTTGTTTGCTTTTGGCACGAGTGAGCTTATATGTTACATAATTTCAGTAGGTTGCTTGGCAGTCGATGGAAAAAGAATATATTAAAGTTGTACTGGAAGTTTTGGGAGAAGGACCAATGTTTTTGTGATTTTTTTTAAGTTGAAGATTTCAAGTTGATAGCATATAGAGATAAATATAAAACAATTATCAATTCATGCACATGGTATTAATTGTGAAGATGTAAACTCTCAAGCTATTTTTTTCTTTGCTTTTAAGTATCTACATCAAGTATTGGAATTGTACATTGAAATTTTAAAAATGCATTTTTATGCTCTCTAAATTCCTGTTGCGAGATATTTAAATTTAGCAATAAATTTTGTATATTGTGAACAAAAGATCAGCCATGATCTAATTGAATGGCGGAGCAGGCTCGAGGGGCCAGATGGCCTACTCCTGCTCCTAGTTCTTATGTTCTTATGTTCTTATGTTCTAAAAGAGAATCTTAAACTAGGACTCCCAAGTCCCTTTGTGTTTCTGATTTCCGAAGCCTTTTCCCATTTAGGAAATCGCCTATGCCTCCATTCTTCCAACAAAGTGCATAACCTCACTTTTCGAGTATAAAAACTAGAAAATCATGCTACAGTTGTTTAGAACCTTGGTAAGGTTGCACTTGGAATATTGCACGCAATTCTGGTCGCCGCACTACCAGAAGGACGTGGAGGCTTTGGAGAGGGTGCAGAGGACGTTTACCAGGATGTTGCCTGTTCTGGAGGGTGTTAGCTGTGCGGAGAAGCTGAATACACTCGGACTGCTTTCATTGGAACGATGAAGGTTGAGATGTGACCTGATAGAGGTCTACAAGATTATGAGAGGCATGGATAGAGTGGATGGGCAAAGCACACTTTCACAAGGTGGTGGCAGTTAAATGTTTAGCTGCTGTTGTATAAAGAGTCAAAGGTTCTGCTCCTTTTCACAAACGCCTTTACTTTACTTTAACAGACTCTGCACAAAACTCTATCATCACATCACCTGACACAAAGGCCACCTGAAGCCACTTTACATATCAGTGTCAATTATTGGATACTTAACATAAATAAGACAACTAATTGGAATGTCTCTTAACCCATTATTTAACAGTCTCCCTTTCCTTGAAAAAACAATAGGTGACAACAAAATTACAGGAAACTCAAAAACATACACACATTTTCCCCCATTCTATTTTTTCATTTCTGGAAGAAAAAAAAACAGTCACTGTCACAGAAACAGGTGGCCTTCATTAACAATATCCAAAAGTTCCTGTGAACTAGCCCCTTTTTTTGTAAAACAATCTGACAATTTCCAACTACTGCCGACCCATTTAATTTTTGCTATTTCCCCTCTGTCAAACATCTGCTTCAAACTGCGATGTCTATCCTTAACCTTTTTTCATTGACACTTTTTGTAGAGTGCACATTTTCCCACAGGGATTTATTGTCAATGTGACATTCATAAGAACATAAGAACATAAGAACTAGGAGCAGGAGTAGGCCATCTGGCCCCATGAACCTGCTCCGCCATTCAATGAGATCATGGCTGATCTTTTGTGGACTCAGCTCCACTTTCCGGCCCAAACACCATAACCCTTAATCTCTTTTTTCTTCAAAAAATTATATATCTTTACCTTAAAAAAATTCAATGATAGGTGGATTGGCCATGCTAAATTGCCCGTAGTGTCCTAATAAAAGTAAGGTTAAGGGGGGGGGGGGGTTGTTGGGTTATGGGTATAGGGTGGATACGTGGGTTTGAGTAGGGTGATCATGGCTCGGCACAACATTGAGGGCCGAAGGGCCTGTTCTGTGCTGTACTGTTCTATGTTCCATGAGCCTCAACTGTTTCACTGGGCAAGGAATTCCATTGATTCACAACCCTTTGGGTGATGAAGTTCCTCCTAAACTCAGTCCTAAATCTACTTCCCCTTATTTTGAGGCTATGCCCCCTAGTTCTGCTTTCACCCGCCAGTGGAAACAACCTATCCGCATCTATCCTATCTATTCCCTTCATAATTTTAAATGTTTCGATAAGATCCCCCCTCATCCTTCTAAATTCGAATGAGTACAGTCCCAGTCTACTCAACCTGTCCTCGTAATCCAACCCCTTCAGCTCTGGGATTAACCTAGTGAATCTCCTCTGCACACCTTCCAGTGCCAGTACGTCCTTTCTCAAGTAAGGAGACCAAAACTGAACACAATACTCCAGGTGTGGCCTCACTAACACCTTATACAATTGCAACATAACCTCCCTAGTCTTAAACTCCATCCCTCTAGCAATGAAGGACAACATTCCATTTGCATTCTTAATCACCTATTGCACCTGTAAACCAACTTTCTGAGACTCATGCACTAGCACCCAGGTCTCTCTGCACAGCAGCATGCTTCAAATTTTTATTGTTTAAATAATAATCCCGTTTGCTGTTATTCCTACCAAAATGGATAACCTCACATTTGTCAACATTGTATTCCATTTGCCAGACCCTAGCCCATTTACTTAACCTATCCAAATCCCTCTGCAGACTTCCAGTATCCTCTGCACTTTTCGCTTTACCACTCATCTTAGTGTCATCTGCAAACTTGGACACATCGCCCTTGGTCCCCAACTCCAAATCATCTATGTAGATTGTGAACAATTGTGGCCCAACACGGATCCCTGAGGGACACCACTAGCTACTGATCGCCAACCAGAGAAGCACCCATTAATCCCCACTCTTTGCTTTCTATTAATTAACCAATCCTCTATCCATGCTACTACTTTACCCTTAATGCCATGCATCTTTATCTTATGCAGCAGCCTTTTGTGTGGCACCTTGTCAAAAGCTTTCTGGAAATCCAGATATACCACATCCATTGGCTCCCCGTTAACCACTGGTAATGTCCTCAAAAAATTCCACTAAATTAGTTAGGCATGACATGCCCTTTATGAATCCATGCTGCGTCTGCCCAATGGGACAATTTCTATCCAGATGCCTCGCTATTTCTTCCTTGATGATAGATTCCAGCATCTTCCCTACTACCGAAGTTAAGCTCACTGGCCTATAATTTCCTGCTCTCTGCCTACCTCTTTTTTTAAACAGTGGTGTCACGTTTGCTAATTTCCAATCCACCGGCACCACCCCTGAGCCTAGTGAATTTTGGTAAATCATCACTAGTGCATTTGCAATTTCCCTAGCCATCTCTTTTAGCACTCTGGGATGCATTCCATCAGGGCCAGGAGACTTGTCTACCTTTAGCCCCATTAGCTTGCCCATCACTACCTCCTTAGTGATAACAATCCTCTCAAGGTCATCACCTGTCATAACCTCATTTCTATCAGTCACTGGCATGTTATTTGTGTCTTCCACTGTGAAGACCGACCCAAAAAACCTGTTCAGTTCCTCAGCCATTTCCTCATCTTCCATTATTAAAACTCCCTTCTCATCCTCTAAAGGACCAATATTTACCTTAGCCACTCTTTTTTGCTTTATATATTTGTAAAAACGTTTGCTGTCTGTTTTTATATTCGGAGCAAGTTTACTCTCATACTCTATCTTACTCTTCTTTATAGCTTCTTTAGTAGCTTTCTGTTGCCCATTAAATATTTCCCAGTCCTCTAGTCTCCCACCAATCTTTGACACTTTGTATGCTCTTTCCTTCAATTTGATACTCTCCCTTATTTCCACAGTCGATTTTCCCTCTTTCTCCCATCCTTCCTTTTTGTGGGTAGAAACCTTTGCTGAGCACTGTGAAAAATCGCTTGGAAGGTTCTCCACTGTTCCTCAACTGTTCCACCATAAAGTCTTTGCTCCCAGTCTACCTTAGCTAGTTCTTCTCTCATCCCCTTGTAATCTCCTTTGTTTAAACACAAAACACTAATATTTGATTTTACTTTCTCACCCTCCATCTGTATTTTAAATTCCACCATATTGTGATCGCTCCTTCCGAGAGGATCCCTAACTATGAGATCATGAATCAATCCTGTCTCATTACACACGACAAGATCTAGGACCGCTTGTTCCCTCGTTGGTTCCATTACATACTGTTCTAGGAAACTATCGCAGATACATTCTATAAACTCCTCCTCAAGGTTGCCTTGACTGACCTGGTTAAACCAATCGACATGTAGATTAAAATCCCCCATGATAACTGCTGTACCATTTCTACATGCATCAGTTATTTCTTTGTTTATTGCCTGCCCCACCATAACGTTACTATTTGGTGGCCGATAGACTACTCCTATCAGTGACTTTTTCGCCTTACTATTCCTGATTTCCACCCAAATGGATTCAACCTTATCCTCCATGGCACCGATATAATCCCTAACTATTGCCCGGATGTCATCCTTAAATAACAGAGCTACACCACCTCCCTTACCATCCACTCTGTCCTTCCGAATAGTTTGATACCCTTGGATATTTAACTCCCAGTCGTGACCATCCTTTAACCATGTTTCAGTAATGGCCACTAAATCATAGTCATTCACGATGATTTGCGCCATCAACTCATTTACTTTATTCCGAATACTACGAGCAATCAGGTAAAGTACACTTATGTTGGTTTTTTTTACCTCTGTTTTGAATCTTAACATCTCCAGTTTTACTCCTTTTAGTATTACTGGGCCTATTCACTGAGCTCCCCTCAGTCACTGTACCTTGTACTGTTGCCCTTTTTGATTTTTGACTATGTCTTCTCTGTCTTGCACTTTCCCCCTTATTTCCTTTTGCTTCTGTCCCTGTTTTACTACCTTCCAACTTCCTGCATCGTTTCCCATCCCCCTGCCAGATTAGTTTAAACCCTCCCCAACAGCTCTAGCAAACACCGGTTTGCTAGGACATCGGTTCCAGTCCTGCCCAGGTGCAGACCGTCCGGTTTGTACTGGTCCCACCTCCCCCAGAACCGGTCCCAATGCCCCAGGAATTTGAATCCCTCCCTCTTGCACCATCTCTCGAGCCATGCATTCATCCTATCTATCCTGACATTCCTACTCTGACTAGCTCGTGGCACTGGTAGCAATCCTGAGATTACTACCTTTGAAATGAAAAATGAAAATGAAAATCGCTTATTGTCACGAGTAGGCTTCAATGAAGTTACTGTGAAAAGCCCCTAGTCGCCACATTCCGGCGCCTGTCCGGGGAGGCTGGTACGGGAATCGAACCGTGCTGCTGGCCTGCTTGGTCTGCTTTAAAAGCCAGCGATTTAGCCTTGTGAGCTAAACCAGCCCCTATGAGGTCCTACTTTTTAGTTTAACTCCTAACTCCCTGAATTCAGCTTGTAGGACCTCATCCCATTTTTTACCTATATCGTTGGTGCCTATGTGCACCACGATGGCTGGCTGTTCACCCCCCCCCCCCCCCCCCCCCCGCAGAATGTCCTGCAGCCGCTGCGAGACATCCTTGACCCTTGCACCAGGGAGGCAACATACCATCCTGGAGTCTCGATTGCGTCCACAGAACCGCCTGTCTATTCCCCTTACGATCGAGTCCCCTATCACTATAGCCCTGCCATTTTTCTTCCTGCCCTGCTGTGCAGCAGAGCCAGCCACGGTGCCATGAACCTTGCTGCTGCCTTCCCCTGGTGAGCCACCTCCCCCAACAGTATCCAAAGCGGTATATCTGTTTTGCAGGGAGATGACCGCAGGGAACACCTACACTGCCTTCCTACTCTTGCTCTTTCTTTTGGTCACCCATTTTCAATCATAAATTTTCACCTGCGGTGTGACCAACTCGCTAAACGTGCTATCCACGACCTCCTCAGCATCGCGGATGCTCCAAAGTGAGTCCATCCGCAGCTCCAGAGCCGTCAAGCGGTCTAACAGGAGCTGCAACTGAACACACTTCTTGCACGTGAAAGAGCCAGAGACAGTGGACGTGTCCCTGAGCTCCCACATCGCACACGAGGAGCATGACACTGGTCTGGGATCTCCTGCCATGTCTCAATAGGTATATTACCCAAATCCCCTAATTTCTGTCAATATCTGAGAGATATAAAAGGCCATATCCACTGCCTCTAAAAGGCTTAACGCCTCAGCATCCAAAATGCTTTTGACCACTCTCCTTATTTTCTTTGTTTCCCACACAAGAGGGCAACATTTACCATTGTTCCCCAAAAGGAAAATTATAAAACTTCCTGCTTGAAACCCCATCACATAAATTTGGGTAGGACGCATCACTATAAACTATGGGTTTCAAGTGCCTAAGGTCACCTAAAACCGGGAACCTCAAAACACACTCCTGCATTTTTAGTTTGACCAATGCTTTATTTTCTCTCATTATGTCTTCCACTTTGGGATCATTCATTTTTGTACTCAACTCTAAGACATCAAAACTCACGTCCGGTCTAGTCTGTCTACCTAACCAGTTCAGTTCCCCAATTAAACTTCGTAGTTGCTCTTTTTCTATCTTTGAAACCATTGGATCTCTTTGTGAAACACGGCCACGACTAATTGCTATTGGGCTGATGCTTTCCAAATAAGATTGCTGACATAAAGTTGCCCCTTAGTCTGTCTGATTTCCTATCCAAATATATTTAAATGCACCGGAAGCCTGACTTCCAACCCCGAATTCTTTCCTCAAACCAGAGATTACAATACCTTCAAAATCACTAGTCCCACCCCACAAAAAATCATCGACATGCATCATAAAGATGCCAGAAAGATTTCCTTTATAGTGCCAGTAAAACATTGCAGGATCTGCTTTCAATTGGCAACAGCCTAACTTTAACAAAACTGACCTTACTGAAAAGTACCATACTCTAGACGCATCATTTAATCCATATACACATTTGTTCAACTTCCAGAGTACCCCTTCTGTGTTAGCTGCTTCTTTATGAGGACGGAGAAAAATGTCTCTCTGGAGCTGATGCCCCTGAAAAAAGGCAGCTTTTATATCTATATGGCATTCCCATGCCTTTGTGGCTAATAGAGCCAAGAAGATCTTTAAAATACCCTTTCCTGCCATAGGTGAATCTACCCTCAAATCCTGATCTTTTAAGTTTCAAATCCCCTTGCCACAAGCCTGGCCTTTGCCTTATAAGTTCCATCCGGAATAACCTTTTCCGTCAAATCCATCTGTGGGATAGAGCTCTTTGTCCCCTATCCGGTACTTCCGTGTATACCCTAAATTCACTCCAAATATGCAGTTCTTGCTGTTTGGCATCTTTGATAACTTTTTCAACTAATTTATTGGAAGCCACCAAAATCTCACGTGCATGTGGGTTTATACTCCTGTTAGTATTCGTAGTCTTACTCATGTTCCAAGACCTTGATAAACTACGCCCCCTCTCCCGCCTGGTATCTCGTTCTGTACTGCTACTGCTTGATATTTCCCTTCTGCTGTGGGATTTCCTTTCAATAGTTCTTGACCTTTTCCTGCTGACCTGTTCACTATCCGATGTACTATCTGAACTGGCACTGTGTTTCTGTGCCCTCCATTTTTGAACTTCGTGTTCACAATCCATTGTCTTGACTCCCTCCCCTGAATGCTGTACATTCAACCAATGTTTATACTTTCCAGTGGCCTTCCCTGCTCTACTAATAACAGTTGCATCCTTTCATTGCCTTTCAGGCAAGTATGTCACTTTTGTACCAGCTTTTGGCAGTTGTCCTTTCGGAAAAATGGCTTGTTCTAATTCATCTGAAGTGTTGTGTTCCTCTACAGAAACCCTGTCTATATCAGGTAACTGGTCCTCATAGTTCTGTAACACGTGCATACCAGATGACTCTGGTTCCTCGTCATGTCTGCATGCTCTGTCTAAATTTGAAAATTTGTAATCTGTACCCATTATCCTTGATGAATGTACCCTAACAGTTTGATTGCCATGTTGCAAGATAATTGTTTTGCCATCTATGCCTATTATCTTCCCTGGGCCTTTCAATTCATTAAAATTGTATAGATAGATAGAGAAATACAGCACAGAACAGGCCCTTCGGCCCATGATGTTGCGCCGAACTTTTGTCCTAGGTTAATCATAGAATTTTGGACAATTTTTCATGGCCAATCCACCCAACCTGCACATCTTTGGACTGTGGGAGGAAAGCCGGAGTACCCGGAGGAAACCCACGCAGTCACGGGGAGGATGTGCAGACTCCACACAGACAGTGACCCAAGTCGAAATCGAACTTGGGACCCGGGAGCTGTGAAGCAATTGTGCTATCCACAATGCTACCGTGCTGCCCTTAAGAAGTTAACCTACACTCCATTATTCTACCCTAATCCAAGTACCTATCCAATAGCCGCTTGAAGGTCCCTAACTTTTCCGACTCAACTACTACCACAGGCAGTGCATTCCATGCCCCCACTACTCTCTGGGTAAAGAACCTACCTCTGACATCCCCTCTATATCTTCCACCATTTATCTTAAATTTATGTCCCCTTGTAATGGTCTGTTCCACCCGGGGAAAAAGTCTCTGACTGTCTACTCTATCTATTTCCCTGATCATCTTATAAACCTCTATCAAGTCGCCCCTCATCCTTCTCCGTTCTAATGAGAAAAGGCCTAGCACCCTCAACCTTTCCTCGTATGACCTACTCTCCATTCCAGGCAACATCCTGGTAAATCTCCTTTGCACCTTTTCCAAAGCTTCCACATCCTTCCTAAAATGAGGTGACCAGAACTGCACACAGTACTCCAAATGTGGCCTGACCAAGGTTTTGTACAGCTGCATCATCACCTCACGGCTCTTAAATTCAATCCCTCTGCTAATGAACGCTAGCACACCATAGGCCTTCTTCACAGCTCTATCCACTTGAGTGGCAACTTTCAAAGAACTATGAACACAGACCCCAAGATCTCTCTGCTCCTCCACATTGCCAAGAACCCTACCATTAACCCTGTATTCCGCATTCAGATTTGTCCTTCCAAAATGGACAACCTCACACTTGTCAGGGTTAAACTCCATCTGCCACTTCTCAGCCCAGCTCTGCATCCTATCTATGTCTCTTTGAAGCCGACAACAGCCCTCCTCACTATCCACAACTCCACCAATCTTCGTATCATCTGCAAATTTACTGACCCACCCTTCAACTCCCTCATCCAAGTCGTTAATGAAAATCACAAACAGCAGAGGACCCAGAACTGATCCCTGCGGTACGCCACTGATAACTGGGCTCCAGGCTGAATATTTGCCATACACCACCACTCTCTGTCTTCTATCGGTTAGCCAGTTTGTTATCCAACTGGCCAAATTTCCCACTATCCCATGCCTCCTTACTTTCTGCATAAGCCTACCATGGGGAACCTTATCAAATGCCTTACTAAAATCCATGTACACTACATCCACTGCTTTATCTTCATCCACATGCTTGGTCACCTCCTCAAAGAATTCAATAAGACTTGTAAGGGCGACAGTACAAGGTACAGTGACTGAGGTGAGCACAGTGAATAGGCCCAGTAATAACAAAAGGAATAAAACTGGAGATGTTAAGATTCAAAACAGAGGTAAAAAAACCAACATAAGTGTACTTTACCTGAATGCTCGTAGTATTCGGAATAAAGTAAATGAGTTGGTGGCACAAATCATCGTGAGGGACTATGATTTAGTGGCCATTACTGAAACATGGTGAAAGGATGGTCACGACTGGGAGTTAAATATCCGAGGGTATCAAACTATTCGGAAGGACAGAGTGGATGGTAAGGGAGGTGGTGTTGCTCTGTTATTTAAGGATGACATCCGGGCAATAGTAAGGGATGACATCGGTGCTATGGAGGATAAGGTTGAATCCATTTGGGTGGAAATCAGGAATAGTAAGGCGAAAAAGTCACTGTTGGGGGTGGTCTATCGGCCACCAAATAGTAACGAGATGGTGGGGCAGGCAATAAACAAAGAAATAACTGATGCATGTAGAAATGGTACAGCAGTTATCATGGGGGATTTTAATCTACATGTCGATTGGTTTAACCAGGTCGGTCAAGGCAACCGTGAGGAGGAGTTTATAGAATGTATCCGCGATAGTTTCCTAGAACAGTATGTAATGGAACCTACGAGGGAACAAGCGGTCCTAGATCTTGTCCTGTGTAATGAGACAGGATTGATTCATGATCTCATAGTTAGGGATCCTCTCGGAAGGAGCGATCACAATATGGTGGAATTTAAAATACAGATGGAGGGTGAGAAAGTAAAATCAAATACTAGTGTTTTGTGTTTAAACAAAGGAGATTACAAGGGGATGAGAGAAGAACTAGCTAAGGTAGACTGGGAGCTAAGACTTTATGGTGGAACAGTTGAGGAACAGTGGAGAACCTTCCAAGCGATTTTTCACAGTGCTCAGCAAAGGTTTATACCAACAAAAAGGAAGGACGGAAGAAAGAGGGAAAATCGACCGTGGATATCTAAGGAAATAAGGGAGAGTATCAAATTAAAGGAAAAAGCATATAAAGTGGCAAAGATTGCTGGGAGATTAGAGGACTGGGAAATCTTTAGGGGGCAACAGAAAGCTACTAAAAAAGCTATAAAGAAGAGTAAGATAGAGTATGAGAGTAAACTTGCTCAGAATATAAAAACAGACAGTAAAAGTTTTTACAAATATATAAGACAAAAAAGAGTGGCTAAGGTAAATATTGGTCCTTTAGAGGATGAGAAGGGAGTTTTAATAATGGGAAATGAGGAAATGGCTGAGGAACTGAACAGGTTTTTTGGGTCGGTCTTCACAGTGGAAGACACAAATAACATGCCAGTGACTGATAGAAATGAGGCTATGACAGGTGAGGACCTTGAGACGATTGTTATCACTAAGGAGGGAGTGATGGGCAAGCTAATGGGGCTAAAGGTAGACAAGTCTCCTGGCCCTGATGGAATGCATCCCAGAGTGCTAAAAGAGATGGCTAGGGAAATTGCAGATGCACTAGTGATAATTTACCGAAATTCACTAGACTCTGGGGTGGTCCCGGTGGATTGGAAATTAGCAAACGTGACGCCACTGTTTAAAAAAGGAGGTAGGCAGAAAGCAGGAAATTATAGGCCAGTGAGTTTAACTTCGGTAATAGGGAAGATGCTGGAATCTATCATCAAGGAAGAAATTGCGAGGCATCTGGATAGAAATTGTCCCATTGGGCAGCATGGGTTCGTAAAAGGCAGGTCGTGCCTAACTAATTTAGTGGAATTTTCTGAGGACATTACCAGTGCAGTAGATAACGGGGAGCCGATGGATGTGGTATATCTGGATTTCCAGAAAGCCTTTGACAAGGTGCCACACAAAAGGTTGCTGCATAAGATAAAGATGCATGGCATTAAGGGTAAAGTAGTAGCATGGATAGAGGATTGGTTAATTAATAGAAAGCAAAGAGTTGGGATAAATGGGTGTTTCTCTGGTTGGCAATCAGTAGCTAGTGGTGTCCCTCAGGGATCCGTGTTGGGCCCACAATTGTTCACAATTTACATTGATGATTTGGAGTTGGGGACCAAGGGCAATGTGTCCAAGTTTGCAGATGACACTAAGAGGAGTGGTAAAGCGAAAAGTGCAGAGGATACTGGAAGTCTGCAGAGGGATTTGGATAGGTTAAGTGAATGGGCTAGGGTCTGGCAGATGGAATACAATGTTGACAAATGTGAGGTTATCCATTTTGGTAGGAATAACAGCAAACGGGATTATTATTTAAACGATAAAATATTAAAGCATGCCGCTGTTCAGAGAGACTTGGGTGTGCTAGTGCATGAGTCACAGAAGGTTGGTTTACAAGTGCAACAGGTGATTAAGAAGGCAAATGGAATTTTGTCCTTCATTGCTAGAGGGATGGAGTTTAAGACTAGGGAGGTTATGTTGCAATTGTATAAGGTGTTAGTGCGGCCACACCTGGAGTATTGTGTTCAGTTTTGGTCTCCTTACTTGAGAAAGGACGTACTGGCGCTGGAGGGTGTGCAGAGGAGATTCACTAGGTTAATCCCAGAGTTGAAGGGGTTGGATTATGAGGAGAGGTTGAGTAGACTGGGACTGTACTCGTTGGAATTTAGAAGGATGAGGGGGGATCTTATAGAAACATTTAAAATTATGAAGGGAATAGATAGGATAGATGCGGGCAGGTTGTTTCCACTGGCGGGTGACAGCAGAACTAGGGGGCATAGCCTCAAAATAAGGGGAAGTAGATTTAGAACTGAGTTTAGGAGGAACTTCTTCACCCAAAGGGTTGTGAATCTATGGAATTCCTTGCCCAGTGAAGCAGTTGAGGCTCCTTCATTACATGTTTTTAAGGTAAAGATAGATAGTTTTTTGAAGAATAAAGAGATTAAGGGTTATGGTGTTCGGGCCGGAAAGTGGAGCTGAGTCCACAAAAGATCAGCCATGATCTCATTGAATGGCGGAGCAGGCTTGAGGGGCCAGATGGCCTACTCCTGCTCCTAGTTCTTATGTTCTTATGTTCTTATGTAAGGCAAGACCTACCCCTCACAAATCCGTGCTGACTATCCCTAATCAAGCAATGTCTTTCCAGATGCTCAGAAATCCTATCCCTCAGTACCCTTTCCATTACTTTGCCTACCACCGAAGTAAGACTAACTGGCCTGTAATTCCCAGGGTTATCCCTAGTCCCTTTTTTGAACAGGGGCATGACATTCGCCACTCTCCAATCCTCTGGTACCACCCCTGTTGACAGCGAGGACGAAAAGATCATTGCCAACGGCTCTGCAATTTCATTCCTTGCTTCCCATAGAATCCTTGGATATATCCCGTCAGGCCCGGGGGACTTGTCTATCCTCAAGTTTTTCAAAACGCGCAACACATCTTCCTTCCTGACAAGTATCTCCTCAAGCTTATCAGTCTGCTTCACGCTGTCCTCTCCAACAATATGGCCCCTCTCGTTTGTAAATACTGAAGAAAAATACTTGTTCAAGACCTCTCCTATCTCTTCATACTCAATACACAATCTCCCGCTACTGTCCTTAATCGGACCTAACCTCGCTCTAGTCATTCTCATATTTCTCACATATGTGTAAAAGGCCTTGGGGTTTTCCTTGATCCTACCCGCCAAAGATTTTTCATGCCGTCTCTTAGCTCTCCTAATCCCTTTCTTCAGTTCCCTCCTGGCTATCTTGTATCCCTCCAGCGCCCTGTCTGAACCTTGTTTCTTCAGCCTTACATAAGTCTCCTTCTTCCTCTTAACAAGACATTCAACCTCTCTTGTCAACCATGGTTCCCTCACTCGACCATCTCTTCCCTGCCTGACAGGGACATACATATCAAAGACACGCAGTACCTGTTCCTTGAACAAGTTCCACATTTCACTTGTGTCCTTCCCTGACAGCCTATGTTCCCAACTTCTGCACTTCAATTCTTGTCTGACAACATCGTATTTACCCTTCCCCCAATTATAAACCTTGCCCTGTTGCACGCACCTATCCCTTTCCATAACTAAAGTGAAAGTCACAGAATTGTGGTCACTACCTGGGGCCTCACGGTAGCATGGTGGTTAGCATCAATGCTTCACAGCTCCAGGGTCCCAGGTTCGATTCCCGGCTGGGTCACTGTCTGTGCGGAGTCTGCACGTCCTCCCCGTGTGCGCGTGGGTTTCCTCCGGGTGCTCCGGTTTCCTCCCACAGTCCAAAGATGTGTGGGTTAGGTGGATTGGCCATGCTAAATTGCCCGTAGTGTAAGGTAAATTGCCCGTAGTGTTGGGTTACGGGTAACCGGTTACGTGGGTTAAGTAGGGTGATCATTGCTCGGCACAACATCGAGGGCCGAAGGGCCTGTTCTGTGCTGTACTGTTCTACTGTTCTATGTTCTATGTACCTCCAAAATGCTCCCCCACTAACAAATCTATCACCTGCCCTGGTTCATTACCAAGTACTAAATCCAATATGGCCTCCCCTCTGGTCGGACAATCTACATACTGTGTTAGAAAAGCTTCCTGGACACACTGCACAAACACTACCCCATCCAAACTATTTGATCTAAAGAGTTTCCACTCAATGTTTGGGAAGTTGAAGTCGCCCATGACTACTACCCTGTGACTTCTGCACCTTTCCAAAATCTGTTTCCCAATCTGTTCCTCCACATCTCTGCTGCTATTGGGGGGCCTATAGAAAACTCCCAACAAGGTGACTGCTCCTTTCCTATTTCTAACTTCAACCCATATTACCTCAGTAGGCAGATCCCCTTCGAACTGCCTTTCTGCAACTGTTATACTATCTCTAATTAACAATGCCACCCCCCACCTCTTTTACCATCTTCCCTAATCTTGTTGAAACATCTATAACCAGGGACCTCCAACAACCATTTCTGCCCCTCTTCTATCCAAGTTTCTGTGATGGCCACCACATCGTAGTCCCAAGTACAGATCCATGCCTTAAGTTCACCCACCTTATTCCTGATGCTTCTTGCATTAAAGTATACACACTTCAACCCATCTCCTTGCCTGCAAGTACTCTTCTTTGTCATTGTTACCTTCCCCACTGCATCACTACGTGCTTTGGCGTCCTGACTATCGTCTACCTTAGTTGCTGGACTACAGATCCGGTTCCCATTCCCCTGCCAAATTAGTTTAAACCCTCCCGAAGAGTACTAGAAAACCTCCCCCCCAGGATATTGGTGCCCCTCTGGTTCAGATGCAACCCGTCCTGCTTGTACAGGTCCCACCTTCCCCAGAATGCGCTCCAATTATCCAAATACCTGAAGCCCTCCCTCCTACACCATTCCTGCAGCCACGTGTATACTATGAGTCCTTGCTGAAAAACGGTATTTGATGGCCGTACATTATGCCTTACAGCTCTGTGAATTCTTTCAGAGACTTCTGCTTCCAAAAAACCTTTTCTACTGCTATGTAATGCATTTGAATGCTCAGCAAAGGCAGAGCTAATTGTAGTCCCTCCCCAAGCTGGAGGCTGGTCATCCAAAATGGACGGAATTTTAGGATTTCTACCAAACACTAATTGATAGGGACTATAGCCCCCAACCATCTGCAATGAATTCTTTGCATGTACCGCCCATGCTCAAGCTCAATTTAGCTTGCAGTTTGGTCTATCTACTAAATTTTCCGGAGCACGTCATCTATTATCACATGGTTTCTTTCACACACACCATCACTAAATGGGCTTTCTGCAGCTGTATTCATAACTGTGATATTCACGTTTTCACACATATCCCTAAACTCATCATTTGCAAATTTTCCCCCATTGTTCGTAAGGAATTTTGCCGGTGGGCCCATTCCTGTCCCTATCCATTTTTCCATGATTTGATCCAGAATTACTCTCTTTTCTTTACTTTGTACAATCGTTGATTGACTAAATCTGGTTGCTAAATCTACAAAATGCAAAATAAATATATTGTTGCCTTTATCCCAGATCTTAATGTCCATGGCCACAATGTCGTTAAAATGCCTGGCCAAAGGTCGGGTTACTATCGGTCGTGCTTGTGTCCTTCTATACTTCCTACAAAGTTCAGAGTGATCAGTAACCTGTTCTATCAGTTTAGTATAGTCTACACCCCTTACTCCTACATCCGTTAATACATTTTTCAGCCTCCGACGAGATGGACATGCAAATTGCCTATGCAGTTTTAATACAACAAGCTTTTTATCAGCTAAAATCCCATTTTCAACTGCCATTAACACATCGTTAACAACTGTATTTGAAATATTATTTGTCAGTAATGGAATACAATAGTGTCCCGACTGTGTAAATTATAAGTCCACCATCTTTCCAAAAACTGTAATCCTGTTCCATATCCAATTTCATGTGTGCTTTCTTCATCGACGGTCTGCTCAGAAGCACTTGATATAACATCCGTGCTAATGAAATGATTCACTCCGGCAATATTGCAAGGGATCACCACTCTTTTCAGTGACTTCAGAGTATTATCATCCCCAAACCTGAAACTTGTGGAACTTTCAAATTCCTTAACCTTGTTACGATTTTCAGCATTTCAAGGCGTCCAGGTAACATTTTGACAAGTCAATTCCACACACAGGGGGATGGGAACCTAAATTGTAGTCCCTGTGTACAGGATGTTGAGAGTAGTGAGGTCAGGGATAGGGTTAAAGGTTCAAAAGAGGGCACTGGCAAGCAAGACGCTGGTTTGAAGTGTGTCTACTTCAAAGTCAGGAGCATCCGGAATAAGGTGGGTGAGCTTGCAGCATGGGTTGGTACCTGGGATCTCGATGTTGTGGCGATTTCGGAGACATGGGTAGAGCAGGGACAGGAATGGTTGTTGCAGGTTCCAGGATTTAGATGTTTCTGTAAGAACAGAGAAGATGGTAAAAGAGTGGGGTGTGTGGCATTGTTAATCAAGGAAAGTATTACGGCGGTAGAAAGGACGTTTGAGGACTCGTCTACTGAGGTAGTATGGGACCGAGGTTAGGAACAGGAGAGGAGAGGTCACCCTGTTGGGAGTTGTCTATAGACCTTCGAATAGTTCCAGAGGTGTAGAGGAAAGGATTGCAAAGATGATTCTCGACAGGAGCGAGAGTAACAGGGTAGTTGTTATGGGGGACTTTAACTTTCCAAATATTGACTGGAAATACTATAGTTCGAGTACTATAGATGGGTCAGTTTTTGTGCTGTGTGTGCAGGAGGGTTTTCTGACACAGTATGTAGACAGACCAACAAGGGGCGAGGCCACATTGGATTTGGTACTGGGTAATGAACCCGGCCAGGTGTTAGATTTAGATGTAGGTGAGCACTTTGGTGATAGTGATCACAATTCGGTTATGTTTACTTTAGCAATGGGCAGGGATAGGTATATACCGCAAGGCAAGAATTATAACTGGAGGAAAGGCAATTATGATGCTATTCGGCAAGATTTAGGATGTATAGGATGGGGAAGGAAACTGCAGGGGATGGGTACAATCGAAATGTGGAACTTTTTCAAGGAACAGCTACTGTGGGTCCTTGATAAGTATGTACCTGTCAGGCAGGGAGGAAGTTGTCGAGCAAGGGAACCGTGGTTTACTAAGGAAGTTGAAGCACTTGTCAAGAGGAAGAAGAAGGCTTATGTTAGGATGAGACATGAAGGCTCAGTTAGGGCACTTGAGAGTTACAAGTTAGCCAGGAAGGACCTAAAGGAAGAGTTAAGAAGACCGAGGAGAGGACACGAAAAGTCGTTGGTGGATAGGATCAAGGAAAACCCTAAGGCTTTCTATAGGTATATCAGGAACAAAAGAATGACTAGAGTAAGATTAGGGCCAATCAAGGATAGTAGTGGAAAGTTGTGTGTAGAATCAGAGGAGATAGGGGAAGTGTTAAATGGATATTTTTCGTCAGTGCTTACACTGGAGAAAGACAATGTTGTCGAGGAGAATACTCAGGTTCAGTCGACCAGGCTAGATGGAATTGAGGTTCACAAGGAGGAGGTGTTAGCAATTTTGGAAAGTGTAAAAATAGATAAGTCCCCTGGGCCAGATGGGATTTATCCTAGGATTCTCTGGAAAGCCAGGGAGGAGATTGCAGAGCCTTTGTCCTTGATCTTTATGTCGTCTTTGTCGACAGGAATAGTGCCGGAAGACTGGAGGATAGAAAATGTTGTCCCCTTGTTCAAGAAGGGGAGTAGAGACAACCCTGGTAATTATAGACCTGTGAGCCTTACTTCGGTTGTGGATAAAATGTTGGAAAAGGTTATAAGAGATTGGGTTTATAATCATCTTGAAAAGAACAAGTTGATTAGCGATAGTCAACACGGTTTTGTGAAGGGTAGGTCATGCCTCACAAACTTTATTGAGTTTTTTGAGAAGGTGACAAAACAGGTGGATGAGGGTAAAGCGGTTGATGTGGTGTATATGGATTTCAGTAAGGCGTTTGCTAAGGTTCCACAGGGTAGGCTATTGCAGAAAATAAGGAAGTATGGGATTGAAGGTGATTTAGCGGTTTGTATCAGTAATTGGCTAGCTGAAAGAAGACAGAGGGTGGTGGTTGATGGCAAATGTTCATCCTGGAGTTCAGTTACTAGTGGTGTACCGCAAGGATCTGTTTTGGGGCCACTTCTATTTGTCATTTTTATAAATGACCTGGAAGAGGGTGTAGAAGGATGGGTTAGTAAATTTTCTGATGACACGAAGGTCGGGGGAGTTGTGGATAGTGCTGAAGGATGTTATAGGATACAGAGGGACATAGATAAGCTGCAGAGCTGGGCTGAGAGGTGGCAGATGGCGTTTAATGCGGAAAAGTGTGAGGTGGTTCACTTTGGAAGGAGAAACAGGAATGCAGAGTACTGGGCTAATTGCAAGATTCTTGGTAGTGTAGATGAACAGAGAGATCTCGGCATCCAGGTACATAAATCCCTGAAAGTTGCCACCCAGGTTAATTGGGCTGTTAAGAAGGCATATGGTGTGCTAGCCTTTATCAGTAGGGGGATTGAGTTTCGGAGCCACAAGGTCATGCTGCAGCTGTACATAACTCTGGTGCGGCCGCTCCTGGAGTACTGCGTGCAGTTCAGGTCACCACATTATAGGAAGGATGTGGAAGCTTTGGAAAGGGTTCAGAGGAGATTTACTAGGATGTTGCCTGGTATGGAGGGAAGGTCTTACGAGGAAAGGCTCAGGGACTTGAGGTTGTTTTCATTAGAGAGGAGAAGGCTGAGAGGTGACTTAATAGAGACATATAAGATAGTCAGAGGGTTAGATAGGGTGGACAGTGAGAATCTCTTTCCTCGGATGGTGATGACCAACACGAGGGGAGATAGCTTTAAATTGAGGGGTAGTAGATATAGGACAGATGTCAGAGGCAGTTTCTTTACTCAGAGAGTAGTAGGGGTGTGGAACTCCCTGCCTGCAACAGTAGTAGACTCGCCAACTTTAAGAGCATTTAAGTGGTCACTGGATAGACATATGGATGAAAATGGAATAGTGTAGGTCAGATAGGCTTCAGATGGTTTCACAGGTCGGCACAACATCGAGGGCTGAAGGGCCCGTACTGCGCTGTAATGTTCTATGTTCACAGTAGATGTGCAGCCACTTCAGCACAATTGAAGGATTCTGCAACCAACACCCTCATTACTGGCGTAAAATGCTTGTTAATAGGACAATGCCTTCTTTCTGGTCACTATCTTTTTCCTTTTCTAACTCTTCCGTGTCATGTGTCACTTCAAACACTCTATTATAACATGTTGGACAGTTGAAAGCATAATGGTATTGAGAGTCACATCGAAAACATCGATTTATCATACCCCGTGCATTTCTGGGGTTCATCTTCCTATTGTAGGTTCTCACTGGGTTTCTGTCTTCATAATTTCCGGGTCCTGATCTCCTTCTGTAGTCTTGGAACCTGTTCGTGGGCGTACAATTTCGCCATCCTGTTCGTAGTGTATCTTCCCTATTCTGCTTTATTGCAGGCTGACCTATTTGGGTCATCAGAGCCATTGGAATCGAATGTTTTCCCAGAAACGTTTTTAAAGCTTCTGTCATCTGATCGAATAAGGTATCCTTATCCGCAAACTGAACTCCTGTCAAAAACAGGAGCCTATCCATGTTGCTCACTCTAGCACAGTCAAGTAATTTAAAGGCCAACACTGACTGGAAATTCCAGGTTGTGTTTCTGCAGCCTTTTAAATAGTCTGCCAAATTCCATTATATAGTCTTCAATGCCGAAATTCTCTATTTTCCGGACAATGCTTCCTACGCACTTAACAAGTCGTCCTTTTTATAAATTATATCCAGTCTTCAGACCTTCTTCTGAGTCTAACTCTTCCAATTCTAGCTCAGAAAACACTTTGCTTCGGATTTTACATTCATAAGGTAGAGAAAGAGCCAATGCCATCCCTTGTTTTCTCTTTCCCAAGGCAGTTACCTTAGTCCACATACCTACTGCACTTCTCCATTGGTCGTACGATCCCCTTACAGAAAATAAGGGGGGAGGGGGGGTATTCATATCCAGCCATCTTTATCCTGGGTTCAGTCATATATCTTATTTTTTTCTTCTCACTCACTCCTTGGTTTGGTCTGGAAAAGTTGTATCTTTCAGCCCTTCACATTTACACAGCAACCATCCTCTGCTACCATTTGATAAACATTTAGCTGCTGTTGTATAAAGAGTCAAAGGTTCTGATCCTTTTCACAAACACCTTTATTTTACTTTAACAGACTCTGCATAAAACTCTATCATCACATCACCTGACACAAAGGCCACCTGAAGCCCCTTTACATATCAGTGTCGATTATTGGATACTTAACATAAATAAGACAACTAATTGGAATGTCTCTTAACCCATTACTTAACAGTGGGGTCAGTCACCAGGGGGTATAGGTTTAAGGTCCATTGGGCAAAGTTCTTCATATAAATGTTTTTTTATTGGGTTTTTGAACAAGGTATAATTACCGTTATGTACACAAGATAAGAAACATATATATATATGTATATACATACATATATGAAAGAGAAGGGCATACCCCAACATACCAAAGAGAAGAAAATAATACATACCGGTAGTAAAAACAAAATACAATAAAAAATGAAATGGAATAACTGGTAGCGTATTGGGCACCAGCTCGACAGCGGCAGCTCTGTACACCTGGCAAAAATTATTTACACCATGTAAGTAGGCGACTGTTTGCGGGGGGGGGGGGATTGGGGAGGTAATTACAGTGGGCGATACTTGGCTGGGTTTCGTGTTGTTGTCGCCTGCTTCTCCCGGACGGATCTCGCTGCTGTCTCGCGCTCGCCTCCGCTTCTGCTGCTCCTCCCGTCCTCTGTCTTTATTTTCCTCGATCCCCGCTCCTGGAGATGTCATGCACGTTTTGGTATCCCGTGCCTTCCTTCCAGCTCCCATTTTCCTGCCCCCCCCAACCTCGCTGGTTCTCCTCTCTTGTTCCCCCCCCCACGGTTCGCCTTTCTTTCCTCAGGTTTAGCTGTCTCCACCCCCCCCCCCCCCCCCCACCCCCCCACCTCCCTCCCTCCCGGTCTATCTCTCCCTTTCATGCCTTTCTCCTGATTCCTGACTACTTTCCCCTGATTTTTGGCTACCTGGCTATTCTTCCTCTTGCTCGTTGGCCACAAACAGGTCCCGGAACAGTCGTGTGAATGGGTCCCACATTCTGTGGAAGCCGTTGTCTGACCCTCAGATGGCGAATTTGATTTTCAACATTTGGAGAGATTCCGATAGGTCAGATAGCCAATCTGCAGCTCTGGGTGGTGCTGCTGACCGCCAGCCAATCAGGATTCTACGGCGGGCGATCAGGGAGGCAAAGGCAAGGGCGTCCGCCCTCCTCCCCAGGAATAGATCTGGCTGGTCCGAGACCCCGAAGACCGCCACTATCGGGCATGGCTCCACCCTCACCTCCACCACTTTGGATATGGCCTCGAAGAAGGCTGTCCAGTACTCCACAAGTCTGGGGCAAGACCAGAACATGTGGGCGTGGTGGGCCGGGCCTACTTGGCACCGTTCACATCTATCCTCCACCTCCAGGAAGAACCTACTCATACGGGTTCTTGTTAAGTGGGCTCTATGTACCACTTTTAGCTGCGTCAGGCTGAGCCTTGCGCACGTGGCGGTGGAGTTGACCCTATGCAGTGCTTCGCTCCAGAATCCCCACCCTATCTCAATCCCCAGGTCATCCTCCCATTTCTTTCTTGTCGCGTCCAGTACGGTGTCGGCCCTTTCTATCAGTCGGTCATACATACCACAACAGTTTCCTTTGTCTAGTATGCTTGCATCCAGTAGTTCTTCCAGTAGTGTCTGTCGCGGCAGTTGTGGGGACGTCCTTGTCTCCTTTCGTAGGAAGATTTTAAGCTGCAGATACCTTAGCTCGTTCCCCCTGGCTAGCTGAAATTTCTCTGTCAGTTCGTCCAGTGTTGCGATCCTGTCGTCTGTGTATAGGTCCCTGACTGTCAGTGTCCTTCCGTCCTGCCTCCACCTTTTGAAGGTGGCGTCAGTCAGTGCTGGTGTGAACCTATCGTTGTTGCAGATGGGAGCTTTGTCCGACATTTTGGTCAGGCCAAATTGCTGCCGCAGTTGGTTCCAGGATTGGAGGGTGGCTATCACCACCGGGCTGCTGGAGTGTTTTTTGGGTGGGGATGGGAGTGCTGCCATGGCGAGGGCCCGGAGGGAGGTCCCCACGCAGGAGGCCTCCTCCGCGCACACCCACTCGGCCTCTGGCTCCTTGATCCATCCCCTTACTCGCACATTGGGCAAAGTTTAGAAGATATGTGCGAGGCAGGTTTTTTTACACAGAGGGTGGTGAGTGCTTGGAACACACTGCCAGGGGAAGTTATGGAAGCAGATACTTTGGCGTTGTCCAAAAGGCATCTTGACAAATACATGGATAGGATGGGTATAGAGGGATACGGCACAAGGAAGTGCTGAGGGTTTTGGCCAAGGACGGTGTAATAAGTCCACGGAGGCAGAAGTCCCTTCACCAGAATTCCTTTTATTTACAAAAGCAACAGCAGTACGACCCGGTGCATTCAGCTTGCTGTCTATACTGGGAGTGAAAAGAATCTGACACTCCCTGTTATAAACAAAGAAATGGGTGCCTGATTGGGCCACCAATCAGGGAACTCGTATTCTAATTGGACAATGTAAAAGACCTGGTCTAAGTCATTACAGTTGGTATCATGGCCGATACAGGCTTGAAGGGCCGAAGGGCCTGTTCCTGTGCTGCATTGTTCTTTGTTTGTTCTTTGTTCTCACACTTTTCCACATTGTATTCCATCTGCCACTTCATTGCCCACTCTCCCAGCCTGTCCAAGTCCTTCTGCAGTTCCTCTGCTTCCTCAATACTACCTGTCCCTCTACAGATCTTTGTATCAGCTGCAAACTTAGTAACAGTGCCTTTAGTTCATTCTTTCAGATCATTAATAGAACATAGAACATAGAAAATTACAGCACAGTACAGGCCCTTCGACACTCGATGTTGCGCCGTCCTGTGAAACCCCTCTAAAGTCCCTCTACACTATTCCCTTATCGTCCATATACCTATCCAATGACCATTTGAATGCGTTTAATGTTGGCGAGTCCACTACTGTTGCAGTCAGGGCGTTCTTTGAGAAGGTGACTGAACAGGTGGACGAGGGTAGAGCAGTTGATGTGGTGTATATGGATTTCAGTAAAGCGTTTGATAAGGTTCCCCACGGTCGGCTATTGCAGAAAATACGGAGGCTGGGGATTGAGGGTGATTTAGAAAAGAAATGTGGATCAGAAATTGGCTAGTTGAAAGAAGACAGAGGGTGGTGGTTGATGGCAAATGTTCATCCTGGAGTTCAGTTACTAGTGGTGTACCGCAAGGATCTGTTTTGGGGCCACTGCTGTTTGTCATTTTTATAAATGACCTGGAAGAGGGTGTAGAAGGATGGGTTAGTAAATTTGCAGATGACACGAAGGTCGGTGGAGCTGTGGATAGTGCTGAAGGATGTTATAGGATACAGAGGGACATAGATAAGCTGCAGAGCTGGGCTGAGAGGTGGCAGATGGCGTTTAATGCGGAAAAGTGTGAGGTGGTTCACTTTGGAAAGAATAATAGGAATGAGGAATATTTGGTTAATGGTAAAATTCTTGGTAGTGTGGATGAGCAGAGGGACCTCGGTGTCCATGTACATAGATCCCTGAAAGTTGCCACCCAGGTTGATAGGGTTGTGAAGAAGGCCTATGGTGTGATGGCCTTTATTGGTAGAGGGATTGAGTTCTGGAGCCATGAGGTCATGTTGCAGTTGTACAAAACTCTAGTACGGCCGCATTTGGAGTATTGCGTTCAGTTCTGGTCGCCTCATTATAGGAAGGATGTGGAAGCTTTGGAACGGGTGCAGAGTTGATTTACCAGGATGTTGCCTGGTATGGAGGGAAAATCTTATGAGGAAAGGCTGATGGACTTGATGTTGTTTTCGTTAGAGAGAAGAAGGTTAAGAGGTGACCTAATAGAGGCACACAAAATGATCAGAGGGTTAGATAGGGTGGACAGCGAGAGCCTTCTCCCGCGGATGAAGGTGGCTAGCACGAGGGGACATAGCCTTAAATTGAGGGGTAATAGATATAGGACAGAGGTCAGAGGTGAGTTTTTTACGCATAGAGTGGTGAGGCCGTGGAATGCCCTACCTGCAACAGTAGTGAACTCGCCAACATTGAGGGCATTTAAAAGTTTATTGGATAAGCATATGGATGATAAGGGCATAGTGTAGGTTAGATGGCCTTTAGTTTTTTCCATGTCGGTGCAACATCGAGGGCCGAAGGGCCTGTACTGCGCTGTATCGTTCTATGTTCTATGTTCTATTCCACGCCCTTACTACTCTCTGAGTAAAGAACCTACCTCTGACATCTGTCCTATATCTATCTCCACTCAATTTAAAGCTATGTCCCCTCATGCTGGACATCACCAACCGAGGAAAAAGGCTCTCAATGTCCACCCTATCTAATCCTCTGATCATCTTGTATGCCTCAATTAAGTCACCTCTTAACCTTCTTCTCTCTAACAAAAACTGCCTCAAGTCCTTCAGCCTTTCCTCATAAGATCTTCCCTCCATACAGGCAACATAGAACATAGAACATAGAACACTACAGCACAGTACGGGCCCTTCGGCCCTCGATCTTGCGCCGACCTGTGAAACCATCTGAAGCCTATCTGACCTACACTATTCCATTTTCATCCATATGTCTATCCAGTGACCACTTAAATGCCCTTAAAGTTGGCGAGTCTACTACTGTTGCAGGCAGGGCGTTCCACACCCCAACTACTCTCTGAGTAAAGAAACTGCCTCTGACCTCTGTCCTATATCTATCACCCCTCAATTTAAAGCTATGTCCCCTCGTGTTGGTCATCACCATCCGAGGAAAAAGACTCTCACTGTCCACCCTATCTAACCCTCTGACTATCTTATATGTCTCTATTAAGTCACCTCTCAGCCTTCTCCTCTCTATCGAAAACAACCTCAAGTCCCTGAGCCTTTCCTCGTAAGACCTTCCCTCCATACCAGGTTACATCCTAGTAAATCTCCTCTGAACCCTTCCCAAAGCTTCCACATCCTTCCTATAATGTGGTGACCAGAACTGCACGCAGTACTCCAGGTGCGGCCGCACCAGAGTTATGTACAGCTGCAGCATGCCCTTGTGGTTCCGAAACTCAACCCCCCTGCTGATAAAGACTAGCACACCATATGCCTTCTTAACAGCCCTATTAACCTGGGTGGCAACTTTCAGGGATTTATGTACCTGGATGCCGAGATCTCTCTGTTCATCTACACTACCAAGAATCTTGCCATTAGCCCAGTACTCTGCATTCCTGTTACTCCTTCCAAAGTGAACCACCTCACACTTTTCCGCATTAAACTCCATCTGCCACCTCTCAGCCCAGCTCTGCAGCTTATCTATGTCCCTCTGTATCCTATAACATCCTTCAGCACTATCCACAGCTCCACCGACCTTCGTGTCATCTGCAAATTTACTAACCCATCCTTCTACACCCTCTTCCAGGTCATTTATAAAAATGACAAACAGCAGTGGCCCCAAAACAGATCCTTGCGGTACACCACTAGTAACTGAACTCCAGGATGAACATTTGCCATCAACCACCACCCTCTGTCTTCTTTCAGCTAGCCAATTACTGATCCAAACTGCTAAATCACCTTCAATTCCATACTTCCTTATTTTCTGCAATAGCCGACCGTGGGGAACCTTATCAAACGCCTTACTGAAATCCATATACACCACATCAACAGCTTTACCCTGATCCATCTGTTTGGTCACCTTCTCAAAAAACTCAATAAGGTTTGTGAGGCATGACCTACCCTTCACAAAACCGTGTTGACTATCACTAATCAACTTGTTCTTTTCAAGATGATTATAAACCCTATCTCTTATAACCTTTTCCAACATTTTACCCACAACCGAAGTAAGGCTCACAGGTCTATAATTACCAGGGTTGTCTCTACTCCCCTTCTTGAACAAGGGGACAACATTTGCTATCCTCCAGTCTTCCGGCACTATTCCTGTCGACAATGACGACATAAAGACCAAGGACAAAGGCTCTGCAATCTCCTCCCTGGCTTCCCAGAGAATCCTAGGATAAATCCCATCTGGCCCAGGGGACTTATCTATTTTGACATTTTCCAAAATTGCTAACACCTCCTCCTTTTGAACCTCAATTCCATCTAGTCTGGTCGACTGAACCTGAGTGTTCTCCTCGACAACATTGTCTTTCTCCAGTGTAAACACTGATGAAAAATATCCATTTAACGCTTCCCCTATCTCCTCTGATTCCACACACAACTTTCCACTACTATCCTTGATTGGCCCTAATCTTACTCTAGTCATTCTTTTGTTCCTGATATACCTATAGAAAGCCTTAGGGTTTTCCTTGATCCTATCCGCCAACGACTTTTCGTGTCCTCTCCTCGCTCTTCTTAACTCTCCCTTTAGGTCCTTCCTGGCTAACTTGTAACTCTCAAGTGCCCTAACTGAGCCTTCATGTCTCATCCTAACATAAGCCTTCTTCTTCCTCTTGAGAAGTGCTTCAACTTCCTTAGTAAACCACGGTTCCCTTGCTCGACAACTTCCTCCCTGCCTGACAGGTACATACTTATCAAGGACACGCAGTAGCTGTTCCTTGAAAAAGCTCCACATTTCGATTGTACCCATCCCCTGCAGTTTCCTTCCCCATCCTATACATCCTAAATCTTGCCGAATAGCATCATAATTGCCTTTCCCCCAGCTATAATTCTTGCCTTGCGGTATATACCTATGCCTGCCCATTGCTAAAGTAAACATAACCGAGTTGTGATCACTATCACCAAAGTGCTCACCTACATCTAAATCTAACACCTGGCCCGGTTCATTACCCAGTACCAAATCCAATGTGGCCTCGCCCCTTGTTGGCCTGTCTACATACTGTGTCAGAAAACCCTCCTGCACACACTGCACAAAAACTGACCCATCTATCGTACTCGAACTATAGTATTTCCAGTCAATATTTGGAAAGTTAAAGTCCCCCATAACAACTACCCTGTTACTCTCGCTCCTGTCGAGAATCATCTTTGCAATCCTTTCCTCTACATCTCTGGAACTATTCGGAGGTCTATAGACAACTCCCAACAGGGTGACCTCTCCTGTACTGTTCCTAACCTCGGCCCATACTACCTCAGTAGACGAGTCCTCAAGCGTCTTTTCTACCGCCGTAATACTTTCCTTGATTAACAATGCCACACCCCCCCCTCTTTTACCATCTTCTCTGTTCTTACAGAAACATCTAAATCCTGGAACCTGCAACAACCATTCCTGTCCCTGCTCTACCCATGTCTCCGAAATCGCCACAACATCGAGATCCCAGGTACCAACCCATGCTGCAAGCTCACCCACCTTATTCCGGATGCTCCTGGCGTTGAAGTAGACACACTTCAAACCAGCGTCCTGCTTGCCGGTGCCCTCTTTTGAACTTTTAACCCTATCCCTGACCTCACTACTCTCAACATTCTGTACACTGGGACTACAATTTAGGTTCCCATCCCCCTGCTGAATTAGTTTAAACCCCCCCGAAGAGCACTAGCAAATCTCCCCCCCCCCCCCCCCATGATATTGGTACCCCTCTGGTTCAGGTAAAGACCATCCTGTTTGTGGAGGTCCCACCTACCCCAGAATGAGCCCCAATTATCCAGGAAACCAAAACCCTCCCTCCTGCACCATCCCTGTAGCCACGTGTTCAACTCCTCTCTCTCCTTATTTCTCACTTCACTAGCACGTGGCACGGGTAACAACCCAGAGATAACAACTCTGTTTGTTCTAGCTCTCAGCTTCCACCCTAGCTCCCTGAATTTCTGTCTCAAATCCCCATCTCTCTTCCTACCTATGTCGTTGGTACCTATGTGGACCACGACTTGGGGCTGTTCCCCCTCCCCCTTAAGGATCCCAAAAACACGATCAGAGACATCACGAACCCTGGCACCTGGGAGGCAACACACCAACCGTGAGTCTCTTTCGTTCCCACAGAACCTCCTGTCTGTTCCTCTAACTATGGAGTCCCCAATGACAAGTGCCCTGTTCCTCTTCTCCCTTCCCTTCTGAGCAACAGGGACAGACTCTGTGCCAGAAAGCTGTGCCCTATTGCTTACCCCTGGTAAGTCGTCCCCCGCAACAGTATCCAAAACGGTATACTTGTTATAGAGGGGATCGACCACAGGGGATCCCTGCACTGCCTGCCGGTTCCCTCTCCCTCCCCTGACGGTAACCCATCTACCTTCTTCTTTTACCTGAGGTGTGACTACCTCCCTATAACTCCTCTCAATAACCTCCTCCGCCTCCCGAATGATCCGAAGTTCATCCAGCTCCAGGTCCCTAACGCGGCTCTTGAGGAGCTGGAGTTGGATGCACTTCCCGCAGATGTAGTCAGAAGGGACACTAGAGGTGACTCTTTCCTCCCACATTCTGCAGGAGGAACATTCAACTGCCCTAGCCTCCATTCCCACTGAACTAACTTCCCAACTACGGAAAAATAAAAATTAAGAACTTGTTAGTTTAGCAATCCAACAGACAGACTTTTTTTTTGGTTAGAGGAGAAGGATGGGTGGGAGACACTACGTAAGTAGTGTTTCGGGTAAAGCTGTCACTCGAGAACAGCCCCTTCACAAACCACCTTCAACTTACGCTGACCGCACTGCACGTATGCAAATCTCCCCGGAACAGCCAATCAGAAGCTCTGCTCTGCTGCCCCCTGCTGGATGCTTGACTTCAGTCGAACTCCTCGGGTCACTGATGCAGGTGCACCTTCAGCTTACGCTGACCGCACTGCACGTATGCAAATCTCCCCGGAACAGCCAATCAGAAGCTCTGCTCTGCTGCCACCTGCTGGATGCTTGACTTCCGTCGAACTCCTCGGGTCACTGATGCAGGTGCACCATCAACTTACGCTGACCGCACTGCACGTATGCAAATCTCCCCGGAACAGCCAATCAGAAGCTCTGCTCTGCTGCCCCCTGCTGGATCCACGTAAATCTCCTCTGTACCCTTTCCAATGCTTCCATATCCTTCCTATAATGTGGCGACCAGAACTGCACGCAATACTCCAAATGAGGCCGCACCAGAGTTTTGTATAACTGCAACATGACCTCATGGCTCCGAAACTCAATTCCTCTATCAATAAAAGCTAACACACCGTACGCCTTCTTAACAACCCTCTCAACCTGGGTGGCAACGTTCAGGGATCTATGGACATGGACTCCGAGATCTCTCTGCTCGTTCACACTACCAAGAACCTTACCATTAGCTCAGTACTCTGTCTTCCTGTTATTCCTTCCAAAATGAATCACCTCACACTTTTCTGCATTAAACTCCATTTGCCACCTGTCAGCCCAGCTCTGCAGCTTATCTATGTCCCTCTGTAACTTGTAACATCCTTCTGCACTGTCCACAACTCCACCGACTTTAGTGTCATCTGCAAATTTACTCACCCATCCTTCTACGCCCTCCTCCAGGTCATTTATAAAAATGACAAACAGCAGCGGCCCCAGAACAGATCCTTGTGGTACACCACTAGTAACTGGACACCAGTCAGAACATTTCCCATCAACCACCACCCTTTGTCTTCCATCAGCTAGCCAATTTCTGATCCAAACTGCTAAATCACCCTGAATCCCATGCCTCTGTATTTTCTGCAATAGCCTACCGCGGGGAACCTTATCAAACGCTTTACTGAAATCCATATACACCACATCAACTGCTTTACCCTCGTCCACCTGTTTGGTCACCTTCTCGAAGAACTCAATGAGGTTTGTGAGGCACGACCTACCCTTCACAAAACCATGTTGACTATCTCTAATCAAATTATTCATTTCCAGATGATTATACATCCAATCTCTTATAAACCTTTCCAAGACTTTTCCCACAACAGAAGTAAGGCTCACTGGTCTATAGTTACAGGGGTTATCTCTACTCCCCTTTTTGAACAAGGGGACAACATTTGCTATCCTCCAGTCTTCTGGCACTATTCCTGTCGACAAAGATGACTTAAGTATATTGTGAAAAGTTGTGGTCCTAACATTGATCCCTGAGGCACACCACTAGTCACCAGCTGCCATCCTGAAAAATACCCCTTTATCCCCGTGGGCAGCACGGTAGCACAGTGGTTATCACACTTGCTTCACAGCTCCAGGTTCCCAGGTTCGATTCCCGGCTTGGGTCACTGCCTGTGCGGAGTCTGCACATTCTCCCCAGTGTCTGCGTGGGTTTCCTCCGGGTGCTCCGGTTTCCTCCCACAGTCCAAAGATGTGCAGGTTTGGTGGATTGGAGATGATAAATTACCCTTTGTGCCAAAAAGGTTGGGTGGGTTTGCAGGGTTACGGGAATCGGATGGAGCTGTGGGCCGAAGTGGGGTGCTCTTTCCTAGGTGCTGGTGCAGACTGGCCAAATGGTCTCCTTCTGCTCCTTATGATTTTATGTTCACCACCATCCTCTATTGATGCCAATATCTTACTGTGAACCCCATGGGCTCTTAACTTATTTAACAGCCTCCTATACGGCACCTTGTCAAAGGCCTTCTGGAAATCTAACTGGACCATATCAACTGCTTCTCCTTTGTCTAACTTCCTTGTTACCTGCTCAAAGAATTCTATCAGATTTGTCAGACATGATCTCTCTTTGTTGAAGTCGTGCTGACTCAATCCATTTTATCATGCACTTCAAAGAACTCGACAATCCCATCTTTAATTATGGATTCTAAAATCTTACCACTGAAGTCAGGCTAACTGGCCTATAATATCCTTTCTTCTGCCTCCCTCACTTCCTAAACAGCAGTGTTACATTAGCCACTTCCCAGTCCTCTGGATCCTCCCTGCCTCCAGTGATTCCTGAAAGATCATCACCAATGCTTCCACAATCTCCGCAGCACGGTAGCATGGTGGTTAGCATAAATGCTTCACAGCTCCAGGGTCCCAGGTTCGATTCCCGGCTGGGTCACTGTCTGTGCGGAGTCTGCACGTCCTCCCCGTGTGTGGGTGGGTTTCCTCCGGGTGCTCCGGTTTCCTCCCACAGTCCAAAGATGTGCGGGTTAGGTGGATTGGCCATGCTAAATTGCCCTTAGTGTCCTAAAAAATAAGGTTAATGGGGGGGGGGGGGGGGGTTACTGGCATAGGGTGGATGCGTTAGGGTGATCATTGCTCGGCACAACATCGAGGGCCGAAGGGCCTGTTCTGTGCTGTACTGTTCTATCTATCTATCTATCTCTTTTGGAAACCTGAAGTGAAGTGCATCCGGTCCAGACCTTTCAGTTTGCCCAGAACATTCTCCTTAGTGATGGCCACTAACTCACCTCTGCCCCCTAATTCTCCTGACATTCTGGCATCCCACTGGTGTCTTCCACTGTCAAGACTGATCCCACTAATCCTCGCCACTTTGTATGCTTTTGCTTTTGCTTTTATACTATCTTTGACTTCCCTTGTCAGCTATGGATGATGCCTCATCCTCCGCTTAGCATATTTCCTCCTCCTTGGGATGAATTTCTGTTGTCCTTCCCGAATAACCCCCGAAAACTCCTCCCATTGCTGTTCCACTGTCTTCCCTGCTCGGCTCCCCTTCCAATCAACTCTGACCAGCTCCTCCCTCATGTCTTTGTAGTTACCTTTATCTAATCGTAGTACCATTACATCTGATTGCAGCTTCTCTCTCTCAAACTCCATGGTACGGTAACTTCTATCATATTGTGGTCACTGCCCTCGAAGGGTTCCTTCACCTTAAGTGCCCTAATCAAGTCTACCTCATTACACATCACCAAACCCAGAATTGCTTGTTCCCTAGGAGGCTCTGTCACAAGCTGCTCCAAAAAAACATCTCTTCGACATTCCACAAATTCCTTTTCTCGGGATCCGCTCCCAACCTGATTTTCCCAGTCCACCTGCATATTTAAGACCCCCATGACTATTGTAATATTGGCTTTTTTAGATGCCTATTCTAGCGGCAGATTAATTTTCTGCCCCACATCCTGACTACTGCTAGGGGACCTGTACATAACTCCCATCAGGGTCTTATTTCCTTTGCGATTCCTCAACTCTACCCACATAGATTCTATGCCTTCTGATCCTATGTCGCTCCTTGCTATCGATTTAACTTCATTCCTTACTAACAATGCAATCCCTCCCTTTCTGCCCATTTGTCTGTCCTTTCGATAGGACACACATCCTTGGATATTTAGATCCAGCCCTGATACCCTTGCAGCCACGTCTCTGTGATGCCCACCACATCGTACCAGCCAATTTCAATGTATGCAACAAGTTCATTTACCTTATTCTGTATACTGCACGCATATAGGTACAACACCCTCAGTCCTGCATTGACCACCTCCCTTCTTATATTTGTCCCTGGTTTTGCTCAGCCTGAATTTATATTCCTACCACCTTCTATACTCTCTGTTCTATTACGTGTTCTGGAAACTTTACTAAATTCCCAGAGTCCTCTTCCCCGTTGAACTAGTTTAAAGTCCTCATCATTAAACTGCACTTCTACCTTTTCCTTTAACTTTAATTTTCTAATTCTCCATACAACTGAACCCTTCCCCCTATGAGTGGTAGTTGTGGAAGGACTGTCAGCCGCTCATACTTTCTGGCCAGGGCATACATTTTAATGAGTCTGAGAGAAGCGTTTTGTATGTGACGTCTTGGGTGTTGGTGAAGTTGCCTCCCGGCAGCGGAATACCCAGATCTGAGGAATGGCTATTGTCTCCTCCTGACCAGATGGATGTCCCGTGGGACCACCAACTCAATCAGTGTCTGTAGCTGCTGACGTGCTGTGTCCCACACTCCTGCAGGAACAGTAGGTCACGTTTAATGTTGCCCAGGTAACTAAGGTTAGCTACACATCATAAAGTGACTTTAATGCTTCGCACATTCATGGATGCAAGTTTCTTTTTTAAAAATATTTTTATTCTCCACCTTTTTCACATTTTCTTCCAGATTTACACCCAACAATAAATAACAATCAGTAATGAATAAAATGTCATTCCCCACATCAATAACAACGATCCTATCCTCCCACCAAATCCCCAAACATTAGCCCGCATGTTTGCAAATTACAAAAGCAAATGACAAAAAGGAATCAGGAATCACCCATAGTCATCAGTAACACATACAGTAACCCCCCAAACCTCCATGAATTGCAGAACCCTTCCATCCTTCCCCTCAGTTCAAATTTAACCAGCAGGTCCCCCCGCCACGCCAGGGCACAGGGTGGAGAGGTTGATCGCCACCCTAACAGGATCCGCCTTCGGGCGATCAACGAGGTGAAGGCTACAATATCTGCCTCCGCACCCGTTTCCAACCCCGGCTGGTCCGACACCCCGAATATGGCCTCCCGAGGGTGGGTCCAGTTTCATGTACACCATTTTAGAAATTACCCTAAAATCTCCTTCCAGTAATCCTCCAGCTTTGGACAGGACCAAAACATATGAACGTGGTTTGCGCACCCCCCCATGCCACCCCCCACCCCCCACAATGTTCACACACATCTTCTACCCCCTCAAAGAGCCGACTCATCCTTGTCCTTGTAAAGTCTGTTCTATATACCAGCTTCAGCTGTATCAGCCCCAAACTCGCACATGAGGTGGAGGCATCTACTACGAGTTAAACAACACCTATCAACTACAATAACCTATATTTAACTTCAGGGCGACCGGTACTGTGCAAATGGATTTATCTGGATATCACTTGGCTGGTTCGAGGAAAGTGGCTCTGTCTCTGCTGGGCTCATCTGTCAAGTAGCGATCGTTGGTCTTGAACTTAACTGGCTGTTCCTGCTACAATTGGGGGGGCACAGGCAGAACACATGGCTGTGTCCTCTTTTATCCCCCTGGGATTTCTCGCTCTTTGGGGCGGTCCTTAACCTTGGACCCAATAGTTCGACAGGGCTCTGATCACTCTCTTCGATTTCAGCCAATAAAGGAGAGGGTGCCTTGGTAGCTGGGCGGGTCCTTAGCGGTCATTGACCTTGGGAGTTGTGCTTTCTGAGTAAGGGGAGTGGCGCCGATCAGTCTGTGGCTGTACCGGTTGCTTGATTGGAGTTCTATTGTCCTGGGAAAATGGGCAATTGAAATGTAAACGGGGGTTTTGGTCAGGTCTGGTTACCTGTGTTTTAGATACACATAGGCTGTGTATCTGTCTGAGTCCTGGGTTGGCCATAATTCCCATGGTCCTTTGCAGGTGGCCATCTTAGATGGCTACATTCCGTCCTTTTGAACCTGAACGCGAAGCATGGTGGATCACACTATTGATCCTTGTTCATCCTTGGTGGATCGGTCACCCTTGGTCAAGGCAAGGTTCTACTCTACTCTATCTTATGGTTTGGGACATTGACCTAATATTCCATTAATATATTCAGAAATTAATTCATCTCTAATGGTTACTATAATTTAAGTCACTATAACATTTAATTTATCCACACAGTTGATCTCTAGCTAACGCTATCTAAGTTACTCTCATGCTGCTGGTGAACATCAAAGAACTTATTTCCAGTACAAAATTTAAAACAGCAGCATCACATTTCTACTTAATCCTAATAAAATTAAAGAGGTACATGGTGATGTGTTCGGCAGGTTGGCTCGGTGTGGACTGCACTCGATGCAGGGAAGTTAGAAACAGACGTCTAACACTGGAGAAGATCCAACACTGTTTTATTCAACTATAGAATTGCTATACATATTCAGCTGTGGGTCGACACTGTACTGATCTGACTGGTGACCAGACTTACCAGCTACCACATGGTGTTTGCACTGGCTAGCTCGTGGACTCTGACTATGTCAGTAGCTGGGTCCCGAGAGAGCGGGAAACCTAGTGCCCTCTGGCTTTATAGTGGTAGTGTCCTGTCTGGTGATTGGCTGTACTGTGTTGTGTGCTTACTGGTCATCCTATGTGTCAATCACTGCCTGTCTGCATATCATTATATACATGAGTGGATATTATGACACATGGTTTATTTTTAGCAGCGATTGTTACATGAGTTCAATTTTGTTGAATTCCAAAGAAGGGGGATCGGACTGTATATATCGGGGAGCTTTGGCTCGCCATTTACAGAGACAAAGTGTCTGAATGACACTGTAGATTATTGCAATTACTCGAAGGGCCTCTACTGTGTATGAAAGGGGGTTCCATTTGGCAATGTTTTCGCACCCGGTGGGGGGTGGGGGTGGGGGGGTTTCGATGTCTGTCTTTATGTGTGGTGTAGTGTCTGGGCTGGTGGTGGTCTGTTGGGTGGTAGTGTTCAGGGCTGGTGTGGGGTTTGTAACAAAGGTCCATTGCACGCGCAGTTGCACAAGTCCAGCGATGATCCAAACGCATGTCAGCAGTCCTTGCTTCATCCTGTGTTTTCTGGGGATGCAAGCATAATATCTGTTATTATCTTTGGTTAATATCTCGTTTTATTAGTCTTCCTCTTCTTACTCCAATTACCCGTTATGATTGTCACCATGTGTGACTCCCTCATTTTCTATTTGAAATACTATTTTTGAGAGACAAGAAATGCAAGTTTTTAAAGCACAGAGACTCTCGCAGCTTGTGGTCAATGTGGGGATTGGCTGGACAATTTCTTCGACCAGTCTTTTCTTTACTTCAACCAGTGGTGGTTGACACTTATCTTAACCAGCCGAATTTCAGGGCGGCCAGTTTCATAGAGTTTCGTCCCAGGGCTCAGAGGTAGTTTGCGTGTAGCAGTCTGTATTGCAGCAGTGAGCAGCAACCAATTGTGTCATATGTGTAAATAGCATGTGGGGAACGACGAGGGGGTCGCGCGAGGTAAAGGAAAAGAAGGGGTGAGCATGCGTAATGTGCAAAATACATTCTTTATACCACAACCAAAGAGAGAGTAGAGAAGGTGGAACTGAGGCCTGCCAAAGGCAATGCAGAGTGCAGAGAACCATTCCAGAGCGTCTGAAGTGTAGGGAACATGAGGTGCGTGTGGGCCACTGCGGGAGAAGAATGGGTGGAATCCCCGGGTAGGGTGGGGGTTGGTGCCGTTAGTCCACTACCCGAGCCTAACTGACCGGATGAATTTGGGGTCCTCAGGTCGGGCGGGGTTCAGTGCCGTGATTCCCTTCCTGGGTGACCTGGGTGTTACCCTCAAATCAGAAGAGTAATTTTGTGTCGGGCAACATGAGTTAAAACCATGTAGTAGAAGAAGAAGGAAAAAGGCGGGCAGGCTCCATCAGAACTTTGGACACCTTAATACTTAGGCGGTGTCTCTTTCTCATCATCTGGACACCAAACAGCGTTGTAAAAGCGTTACCAAAGCGAGACTCAGTATCTGAATCATCACCATCTCCCGGTTGCCAGATTCGTGTCTGCCGTTTCTGTGCCTTGGCCATGTATGCCGTCCGATGGTCTGAATCGCCATGCCTTAGCAGTCTGCAAGAATTGTCGCGGTGCCAAAGAGGAGCTTGTTTGTCGTGAGGCGTAGAGGCGGTGGGAGTGGAGGGCAAATTATTGTGGTTGTGGCGGTGGCTGTGGGAGGGCATATAGGGGGTCATAGATATCTAAGTTATGGTTCCGGAGGCTGATGGTGACTGGGGGCAGAGAAATCGCATCTGTGTTCAGGGATAGTAATCAAATCCGGGAGGCTCTCGCTGTCGTCGGAGTCAATGTTCAAGGTGAAAGTCCGTACCTGTGGGCGGAGACAAGTTCGGGTCTGTGGCCGTGGACAAGAGATAAATGTCGGCATGGCAGGGGGAGGGTTGGTGTAAGGGTTGGACTAGGTTGTCGATGGGCGGGGCGGAATCGTCTCCGAATGCCAGAGAGATGTGGTGGGAGTGGCTACATTGGGATCCGTAGACTTTCTGTTGGTTGATGTGGAACCAACCAGTTTTACCGCTGGGATACGTTATCTTGTACACGGAGGGGCTCACTTTGTCGGAAATGGAGTAGGGTCCTGCAAATGTGGGGGAGAGGAAAGAACTGGGGTTGTAAAGTGAAACCGTTACTTGCTGACCGACTGTGTACTCTACGGGGTGGACAGTTTTGTCAAAGCTTTACTCTGCCTCCTTCTAGCACGTAATCAGACAGCTGCAGCGAGTTGTGCCGCTTTAATGTTATCTGTAACCTGTTGGGCTGCTTTTTCGTGGGCGAGGGCGGTTACTGTAGGGCTTGCCAAATCGAGGCCTAATAAGTATTCAATACCCTTCATGGGCCGTCCGGTCATGAGAGTGTGGGGGGTGAAACCTGTGGAACTGGAAACGGTGTTCCGAATCAACGTGAGAGCAAATGGGAGGAATGTGTTCCACGTGGTATTGTTCTGTTGCACCATCTTCCTAATGGTCGCTTTTAAAGTTCAATTCATTCTCTCGACAATGCCACTGGATTGGGAGTGATATGCTATATGGAATTTCTGCCTGATCCCAAAAATTGTTAAAACATTTTGCATGACTCTGCCGGTGAAGTGGGAACCTTGGTCTGACTCAATGCTGCGGGGGAGACCCCAGCGTGTGAATATCTGTTGGGTCAAAATCTCAGCGGTGGCCTTTGCTGTATTTATCCGTGAGGGAAATGCTTCTACCCATTTTGTAAAGAGGTCGATTACAACCAGCATGTACTTGAAACCGTTTCTGCAAGGGGGAAGGGGGCCAATGTAATCAATTTGCAAGTTTAACCAAGGGCCATTCACAGGTCGGGTGTGCCATAATTGTCCTTTCTTTGTGTAACTTTCGGGATTGTTCTGAGCACAGATAAGGCAATTCTCGATATAATGGGTTACATCGCTTTTTAAATCGGGCCACCAACACAAATGTCTTAATTGGGCAATGGTATTGTCTATCGAAGAGCCGGTGCAGACTCGATGGGCCGAATGAAATGAAATTAAAAAAATGAAAATCGCTTATCGTCATGGGTAGGCTTCAATGAAGTTACTGTGAAAAGCCCCTAGTCGCCATATTCCGGCGCCTGTCCGGGGAGGTTGGTACGGGAATCGAACCGTGCTGCTGGCCTGCTTGGTCTGCTTTAAAAGCCAGCGATTGAGCTCAGTGAGCTAAACCAACCGCTGAATGGCCTCCTTCTGCACTGTAAATTCTATGAACTACCCTTTGATGTCCGTGTCCGTCATGAAATTGGTAAATGAGCTGGCTTCTGTCCTGGGTGGGGACCACATAAATCCCGTGTTTTAAAACTATGTTGTCCTGTACAGTCAGTGCATCCTTCCATTTATCATAGGGGGCTGGGAAGTTGCCGTCTAAAACCTGTTTGAGGGTGTCATCTGCTTTTTGGGCTTCAGATAGATCCTCAATATTGGTCTGGGAAACCTGGACTGAGTGTATTGGTTCGCCTTCGTGTGGCTGCCAGAAGTGACCATGGCGTGATCCTCCTTTACATTACCGGGTGGGGAGGAGCAATGATGGCTTCTTACTTTAATAATACCGTATGTGCGGTCTGAGGCTGTCTTGAGAATGTGTTTTAACAACAGGGCAGAGGGTAGGGGTTTTCCATTGGCTGAAACAAAACCTTGAGACCCCCACAGGAGCAGGAATTCTGGCTTGGGAATCCTGTGTCTTACTGCCTGCTTGTGGGTGTAGTGACTTTGTAGCTCCTCTGATTTGACTGACTGAATCGTCCTTTAATCTACCGTCTAGTAGTAGTTGCGTGGGGGTGTGCTCGGTAAAGATCGTGACTGAGTTGAGGCCTGTGATGTACGCAAAGTACTGTACTGCCCAAAAGACTGCAAGAAAGTGCCATTCACAGGCTGAGAATCCTTGTTCTATGGGGTCTAATACTCTTGAGGCATAGGCTACGGGTCCTAAGCGATCGTGTCGTTCTTGCAGGAGCACTGCTGATGGGGTTCGGGCGGTGGTTGCTATTTCTATGGCATAGGGCAAGTCTGGGTCTGGAACTTCTAAAGCGGGGGCTGTACCCAGGGTGCGTTTTAAATCATCAATGGTGTCTGTGTGCTGTGGAAGCCATTCCCATGGGGCGATCTTTTTAAGGAGCTCTGAGAGTGGGGCTGCTTTGGTGGCAAAACCATCTGTATAATTTCTGCAATATCCTACCAAGCATAGGAATGACCGGAGTGCAGTGACATTTTGGGGCAGGGGCAATTTAACGATAGACTCGATCTGTTTTTGCTCAATTTCTCTCTTCCCGTGGGTGATGCTGGTGCCTAAATAAAGAACCTTTTCCTTTAAAATCTGGGCCTTTTTTGGGGTTGACCTTACATCCAATGGATTGCAGTAGGCCTAGTAATTCCGATAAGAGCTCTACGTGTTCCTCTTTTGTGTCCGTTTGCAAGAGCAGATCGTCTACATATTGTATTAGGCATTCGGGTCGGGAAAATTTAGAATGTCCATTGGCCAATTGTTGGTGAAAATGGAGGCGGAGTTGTGGAATCTTTGTGGGAGGCATGCCCATGTGTACTGCTGCCCTTGAAACGTAAATGCGAATTTATGCTGGCAGGCCCTGTCTAACGGGATGGACCAAAAGCCATTGCTGATGTCCAGCACTGTGAAGTTCTTTGCCTGTACTCCCTGTTTGAGCATGGTCGCGGGACTCGTGGAAACAGTGGGGGCTGCTAAAGGGGTTACCTTATTAAGTTCTCGGTAGTTGATCATTAGTGGCCATGAACCATCGGGCTTTTTTACGGACCAAATTGGGGCATTATTTGTGGAAGCTATGGGTCGAATAACTCCTTGGTCTAACAAACTGTTAATACCCTTCAAAATCTCACCCTCGGCTTGCTGTGGGAAACCGTATTGCTTTTGTGACTTTGGATCGGGACCTGAAATCTTCACTGTACCTGGGATCTTCCCACAGTCGTGTTTGTGTTGTGCGAACAAAGCTTTGTGATTTATGAGGACCTCTCTAATCATCTGGTCTGCACCAATTGTTTGCAGATTAAACCAATAGCCCCCTAATGAGCAAATCATAATCCCCTACTGTGAGCGTAGCGGGAGCCCTAGCTGTTTTAGCCATTCGCCAGACACATTTGTTTACTGGGTCAAACAAAAGGTTATGGGAGCTCATAAAATCAATGCCTAAGATGTGCTCTGCGGTTTGGGGGTAAGTCAACTAAAACGACAGGGTGTTTGGGATTAATGTTCCCTATCTGTATGGGTATGCTGAGCCATGATATATCCTTGTTGCATGTGGCCTGTGAATCCACTCAGGGTGATGGTGTCTATGGTGGGCCATTTGTCCTGTTGAAACGTGGTGGAGGAGTTCAAAGTGTTGCGGGATCCTCCTGTGTCCCAAAGAAAATTGACTGTATGTCCCCGGACTGTGCCTGTAACTACTGGTCTGCCTGATTTGTCCCAGCGTGTGTCACAGACCCAAGTTGGGGAGTCCAAACACCGTCAATCTAGGGAGTTAAACGCTAAGTCGTCTGAACGGGCGCTAACATTATGCATGGGCCTAACATTGTTCCTGAGTTGGGGGTTTGGTTGTTGGTATCATTGATGGTTCGGGGGGTTTTCTCGGCAGTCTCAGGCGTAATGTCCTACGAGACCACAATTGTAACACCCTCGTGGTGCCTGTGCTCTGGGGTGCTGTTCCTTGTGTCTACTGGTTAGTCCTAACTGGGTGCATGTTTGCTTCTATAGGGCAGCACGATCGCACAAGTGGATAGCACTATGGCTTCACAGCGCCAGGGTCCCAGGTTCGATTCCCCGCTGGGTCATTGTCTGTGCGGAGTCTGCACATTCTCCCCATGTCTGTGTGGGTTTCCTCTGGGTGCTCCCACAATCCAAAGATGTGCAGGTTAGGTGGATTGGCCATGTTAAATTGCCCTTAGTGACCAAAAGGTGAGGAGGGGTTATTATCTATTTGGGTTAATGGGTTAGGGTGGAAGTGGGTCGGTGCCGACTCAATGGGCTGAATGGCCTCCTTCTGCATTGTATGTTTTATGAATCTATGAAATATCGTCCTGATCTGTCCGTCTGTGTAGGGTTTGTTCCCATGCTCTAGAAAGTCGTTTAAGTACTCAAACCTCATTGTGTGTGTGGTCTGCGGGGTCGTAGTTTACACAAGCCTTTTGACCTGCGTCTGTGGCTTGCAAGACTAAGGTGCGGGACCATTTAGTGGTGTCCTCCTCATTTAGGTGTGCATGGTTCAATTGTCCGTAGACTGCCATGAAATTAATCCATAGACGATCAGCAAATGTGGTCGGATGTTCTCCCTTCTTTTGCCTGCAGTGATTTAAACCCTCGACTGGTTCTCCTTTGTTATACCCGATGGCATCTAATATGGCTGTTTTCATTTCCTGCAGCGTTCCTCCTGCTACATTTTAGGGTTCTGGCAAAGCTGATCTTACAGACTGGCAGAGGCTCATAGCCATTAGCTTTACTTCCTCTCTCTCATCTAGGATGTACAAAACTTTTTGTTGGCGCACCTCCTCAAAGAAGCTGTGCGGGTCTGCGATGGGCTGGAATGGACTAATTTTCGTGCAAGCTTCTCTTAATTGGATTATGGATAGTGGGGTGGTGTAAACAATATCAGGCTCCTCCTGATCTGATGACTTGCGTTGTGTGGTAACCGGATTCATGGGGGTCAAATTGTGAGTGGGGGTGTGTGCTGCCTGTGCAGTCGGTGCTGCGGGTGCTTTTCTTTTTGGGGGGTGGGGGGTTCGATTTTGATTTCCTGTGTTCTCTACGTATCTTTGGACGCTTTCGGTTAACTCTTGCCAATCGGGAGCATCTTCCTCATCTATATCCTGCCCGAAAGTGTACCTGAAGCCATTCTGTACTGAGAGTAGCGACTGTAACTTCTCTATCTTCTGTCGGCATTTAGCATGGTCAACGGTACTCTGCCTCTGTTCCTTAGTGGAGTTGTGGAGTGCTCTCAAAGCTGCTTTTAAATCTGTGCATTTGCTAGTTAACTGGGCGACCTATTGTTCTGTTTCCTCTCTTACCAGGACTGCGCGCTGTGTATCTTGGTCGGCTCTATCATACTGGGTCTGGAAGCTACTAAGGTGAACTATACAAGATTGATGTGCGCATTTTACATCGGCCATTTCCTTATCCATAGCTGCTAACTGTTCCCGGAGTTGCTCAATTATCTTCTCGTTTTCGTTACTGTTTCCCTCGTTCTTTTTTTCCTTCTTCACGACCTCCTCTGTGCCTCGCCTCTGTGCCGAACAGTACACTATTGCCATCGGCTTTCTGACTTTCCGTACATTTTTCTTGTGAACCTCGCTTAGGTCCTCCCACCAAGTCTGTCCCACCTTTCCTGGACCTGACTCATCATTAGTGCAAATAATCGACCAAAGGGGCCATCTTTTCCCCTTAAAGTATTTCCTTAACTCTTCCTCCCATATGGGGCATTGCTCTGCTCTGTTGGTCGCTGCGACCTCGGGTTCCTGTGGATTCATCAATCTTTCCATTGCTTTAGTGGCCATTATCTCTTATCTCTTTCTCTACTTTTAATTTGGGACAGGGGAATAAGGCGGCGATTTGAACAGCGGGTATGGCTTAAGCTATTTTCCGGCTCACAATCCTTCGATAGTTGTACACAATTCTAATGAGTTTATCTTACTCTTCCTGCTGGGTACGCATGCGGGTTAGTACAAACTTCCGAAATTCGGTTATTTGGCCAATATGGGACTTGCACTTGTGGTTCTTTCTCTTTCTCGTAATTGGATTCAAAGTTTGTGGGTTCTGTTGGAGTGACAAAGTCACTTCTAATCGAGTCCCGTCAGAGGTTGCCAATAATGTTGCTCTATTTATTTATCTCGGTGAACAACAATCCTTTCCCTTATATCGATCAAATGACCACACAACCAGTTAGTTCAAAAGATGGTTTATTTACATACCCAAGAGTTATCTCAACATGTGAACACAATATCTACTATGAGTTAAACTACACCTATCAGCTACAATAACCTTCAGGGCGACCAGCACTGTGCAAACGGATAAGGCCTTTATCTGGATTTCACTTGGCTGGTTCGAGGAAAGTGGCTCTGTCTCTGCTGGGCTCATCCGTCAGGTAGCGATCGTTGGTCTTGAACTTAACTGGCTGTTCCTGCTGCCAGTGGCACTGGTCGGATCCAAGAGAGACAGAACACATGGCTGTGCTCTCTTTTATCCCCCTGGGATTTCGCACTCTTTGGGGCGGTCCTTAACCTTGGACCCAATAGTTCGACAGGGCTCTGATCACTCTCTTCGATTTCGGCCAATAAAGGGGCGGGTGCCTTGGTAGCTGGGCAGGTCCTTAGCGGTCATTGACCTTGGCAGTTGTGCTTTCTGAGTAAGGGGAGTGGCGCCGATCAGTCTGTGGCTGTACCAGTTGCTTGATTGGAGTTCTATTGTCCTGGGAAAATGTGCCATTGAAATGTAAACGAGTGGGGGTTTCGGTCAGGTCTGGTTAGCTGTGTTTTAGATATGCATAGGCTGTGTATCTGTCTGAGTCCTGGGTTGGCCATAATTCCCATGGTCCTTTGCAGGTGCCCATCTTAGTTGGCTACACTCCTCCATACCCTCGCCCAACTCTTCCTCCCACTTTGCCTTGATCCCTTCCAGCGGTGCCTTCTCTTCTTTCAAAATACCCCGTAAACCGCCGATACTACCCCCTTCTCCAAGTCCCTCTGTCGTCAGTGATGCACGATCAAAGACTCAGATTGGGTACAACTGTGGCTTTATTGCAGTAAGATGCGTGGCCTCCTACAGCAGCTGGTGAAATGGCAGCTGAATAGAAGATACGCATATTTATACTCCTCTTCCCAGCAGGCAGGGGCTACCGGCGAACCCGTAATACAGGTCCTACCTTACATCACTTAATACAGGTGTAACAGTGGTTTACCACATTCACCCCATGTTAAAAATGAGTCAGGCGGGGGTGGTGTAGAACTATATACAGTAGTGAAAATTATGTACAGTGTTTTATTAGAAAAAAAACGAGGGGAAAAAAAAGTTTTTTGAAAGTCCGGTGCCAGTTAGAGGTTCAACCGGTCTGGTGCCTTGACGTTCCACTGGGAGCAACATAACGGTGGCGGTGATGTCGATGCTGGCGACATTGGTGCCGGCCTGATGTCGGGTGACTCCGAGAGCGTGCCAAAATCCTCTTCATCCTCTTGCGTGGGCAGGTGAAGGAGGGATGGTCCAGGTGGGGTTAATGTTGGAAGCGCCGGGGGAGGGAAGGATGGCGCCTGGCCGGGGAAGTGTGTATGGGTGGAACCTGCTGGTGCCAGGTCCCTGAGGGAGACAGTATCTTGGCGGCTGTCGGGGTATGCCACATAGGCATACTGGGTGTTGGCATGGAGCAAGTGTACCCTGTCCTCCAACGCCTTGTGGAATCGGACGTGCCTACAGAGCAGCACCAGTCCTGAAGCTGTGAGCCAAGTCGGGAGCGACACCCCGGATGTGGACTTCCTGGGGAAGGCAAAAAGACATTCATGGGGTGTGTTATTTGTAGCGGTGCACAGTAGTGACCGGATGGAGTGTAGTGCATCAGGGAGGACCTCCTGCCAGCGAGAGGCTGGGAGGTTCCTGGACCGTAGGGCCAGCTGGATGGCCCTCCAAACCATCCCGTTCTCCCTCTCTACCTGCCCGTTTCCCCGGGGGTTGTAGCTGGTCGTCCTGCTGGAGGCGATACCCCTGCTGAGCAGCAACTGACGCAGCTCATCACTCATGAATGAGGATCCCCTGTCACTGTGGATGTAGGCGGGGAAACCGAACAGAGCGAAGATTGTGTTGAGGGCTTTGATGACGGTGGCAGATGTCGTATCGGGGCATGGGATGGCGAAGGGGAATCTGGAGTACTCATCGACCACACTGAGAATATACGTGTTTCGGTCGGTGGAGGGGAGGGGCCCTTTGAAATCCAAGCTGAGGCGTTCAAAGGGGCGGGAGGCCTTCACCAGGTGCGCGCGGTCCGGCCAGTAGAAGTGCGGTTTGCCCTCCGCACAGACCTGGCAGTCTCTGGTGACTGTCCGTACTTCCTCGACTGAGTAGGGCAGATTGCCAACCTTGACAAGGTGGTACAACCGTGTGACCCCCAGGTGACAAAGGCTGTCGTGTAGGGCCCGGAGTCGGTCTACTTGTGCGCTGGCACATGTACCTCGGGATAGGGCGTCTGGGGGCTCGTTGAGTTTGCCAGGGCGATACAGAATCTCGTAATTATAGGTGGAGAGCTCGATTCTCCACCGCAAGATTTTATCATTCTTGATCTTGCCCCGCTGCGTGTTGTTGAACATGAAGGCTACCGACCGTTGGTCAGTGAGGAGAGTGAATTTCCTGCCGGCCAGGTAATGCCTCCAGAGCCGTACAGCTTCAACGATAGCTTGGGCCTCTTTTTCGACGGACGCGTACAGAATTTCTGAGGCATGAAGGGTGCGGGGAAAGAATGCCACGGGTCTGCCTGCCTGATTGAGGGTGGCAGCAAGTGCGACGTCTGATGCGTCGCTTTCTACTTGGAAGGGAAGTGTCTCGTCTACTGCGTGCATCCCGCCCTTGGCTATGCCTGCTCTGATACGGGCGAAGGCCTGTTGCGCCTCGACCGTAAGGAGAAAATGGGTGGACTGAATGAGTGGGTGGGCCTTGTCTGCGTAGTCTGGGACCCACTGAACGTAGTACAAAACGAACCCCAGGCAGCGTTTGAGGGCCTTGGGGCAATGTGGAAGGGGAGCTCCATGAGGGGGCGCATGCGGTCGGGATCGGGCCCCAGAACTCTGTTCTGGACCACATAGCCGAGGATGGCTAAGCGGGTCTTCATAGAATTTGCAGTGCAGAAGGAGGCCATTCGGCCCATCGAGTCTGCACCGGCTCTTGGAAAGAGCACCCTACCCAAGGTCAACACCTCCACCTTATCCCCATAACCCATTAACCCCACCCAACACTAAGGGCAATTTTGGACACTAAGGGCAATTTATCATGGCCAATCCACCTAACCTGCACATCTTTGGACTGTGGGAGGAAACCGGAGCACCTGGAGGAAACCCACGCACACACGGGGAGGATGTGCAGACTCCACACAGACAGTGACCCAAGCCGGAATCGAACCTGGGACCCTGGAGCTGTGAAGCAATTGTGCTATCCACAATGCTACCGTGCTGCCCTCAAGAACAAATTAATCTACACTCCATTATTCTACCGTAATCCATGTACCTATCCAATAGCCGCTTGAAGGTCCCTAATGTTTCCGACTCAACTACTTCCACAGGCAGTGCATTCCATGCCCCCACTACTCTCTCAGTAAAGAACCTACCTCTGACATCCTCCCTACATCTTCCAACATTCACCTTAAATTTATGTTCCCTTGTAATTGTTTGTTCCACCCGGGGAAAAAGTCTTTGACTGTCCACTCTATATATTCCCCTGATCATTTTATAAACCTCTATCAAGTCGCCCCTCATCCTTCTCCGTTCTAATGAGAAAAGGCCTAGCACCCTCAACCTTTCCTCTGACCCAGCTCCGCACCTTCTCTACATTCCCCATCCAATAATAATACATCAGGTTCGGAAGACACAAACTCCCTGCCTGCCTTCCCCTCTGTAGCAGCACCTTTCTAATTCGGGCCACCTTCCCTCCCCATATGAACGAGGTTATCATCCCTTCAATCTCTCTAAAAAAATGCCTTTGGCAGGAAAATCGGCAGGCATTGAAAAATAAACAGGAATCGCGGCAACACGTTAATTTTACCCGCCTGTGACAGAAGGAGACCATCCCACCTTGCCAGATCCACTTTCACTCTCCCCACCAAACTAGAAATGTTGTACCTGCGGAGCCCCCCCCCCCCCCACAATCCCAAGCAACCTGCACCCCCAGGTATCTAAAGTACACCCTGCCCTATGGAATGGCAGCCCCCCCAACCCCTGCCCCACCCCGGCCGAGACACCACAAAATATTCAGTCTTGTCTGGATTTAATTAGTACACCAAGAAGGATCCAAACACCCGAAGCAGCTCCAGTATTCCCACTGTTGACACACCCGGTTCTGACACGTATAATAACAAGTCATCAGCATATAAGGACACCCAATGCTCTATCCACGCCCCCCGCACTATCCCTTTCCATGCCCCCGAACTTCTTAACGCGATGGCTCAATCGTGAGTGCAAACAGCAGAGGGACATAGGACACCCCTGCCTGGTCCCACGGTGGAGCGGAAAGTATTCTGAGCTGATGTGATTTATGCGGACACTCAATATTTTTATTAAAGTATTTGCAAATTTTTATAACAATAACAAAAACATTGACATGGTAAAATAAACATTTCCCCACCCGACCCGATCTTCACACACCGACACACCACAATCTTCTAACACCCCCCCCCCCCCCCCCCCCCCCCCCCACCCCCCACCCCGGAATTCTGCTCCTGCTGACATTTTAATTTTCCCAAGAAAATCGACAAACGGCTGCCGAGAGAACCCCAACATTGACCCTCTTAAGGCAAACTTGATTTTCTCAAGACTGAGAAACCCAGCCATGTCACTAACCCGTGTCTCTACACTCGGGGGCTTTGAGTCCCTCCACATTAACAAGATCCGTCTCTGGGCTACCAGGGAGGCAAAGGCCAGGACATCGGCCTCTTTCACTCCCTGAACTCCCGGATCTTCTGACATTCCAAAGATTGCTACCTCCGGACTCGGCGCCACCTAGCACCGTGGACATTGCCTTTGCAAATCCCTGCCAAAACCTTCTGAGCTTCGGGCATGCCCAGAACATGTGGCATTGTTTGCTGGGGTTCCTGCACACCTCACACATCTATCTTCTACCCCGAAAAACGTGCTCATCCTCGCCGCCGTCATATGTGCCCGGTGGACCACCTTAAATTGTATTAGGCTAAGCCTGGCACATGAAGGGGAGGAATTCACCCTGCTTAGGGTGTCCGCCCATAGACCCACCTCTAATTCTCCTCCTGGCTCATCCTCCCACTTGCCCTTGAGCTCCTCCACCGGAGTTTCCTCCGCCTCCAACAGCTCCTGGTAAACATCTGATACCTTCTCCTCCCCCACCCAGGTGAAACTACTCTATCCTGTATCCCCCATGGCGGCAGCAGCGGAAAGGCCGGCACCTGTTTTCTCAGGAAGTCTCGCACTTGCAAATATCTAAAACCATTCCCTGGCGGCAGTTTAAATTTATCCTCCAGCGCCTTCAACTGGGAAAGCTCCCGTCTATAAATAGATCCCCCATCCTTCTAATTCCTGCCCTCTGCCGGCTTCGGAACCCGCCGTCCAGCCTGTCCAGTGCAAACCTGTGGTTGTTGCAAATCGGGGTACAGACTGATGCACCTTCCACCTTCTTATGCCTCCTCCATTGCCCCCAGATCCTCAAAGCCGCCACTACCACCGGACGTGTGGAGTACCGGGCCGGCGAGAACAGCAGAGGTGCCATTACCAATGCCCCCAGACTGGTGCCTTTACAAGACACCACCTCCAACCGCTCCCATGCCGACCCCTCCCCCATTACCCACTTCCGAATCATGGCGATGTTAGCCGCCCAGTAGTAGTTGCAGAAATTCGGCAGCGCCAACCCACTCTCCCCCTGACTACACTCCAACCACATTGTTCATCCGCGGGGTTTTATTCACCCATATGCCCTCTCCAAACCCAAATCTTCTCAGCACCTCCCACAGGTACTCCCATCTACCTGATCAAAGGCCTTCTCCGCGTCCATCGCTACCACCACCTCTCCTCTCTCTGAGGGCATCATAATAACATTTAGAAGCCTCCGCACGTCGGCCTTGAGCTGCCTGCCCTTGAGAAATCCCGTCTGGTCTTCCCCTATCACCCCCGGAGCACAGTCTTCTATCCTTGTGGCCAGTATCTTAGCCAACAACTTGGCATCTACATTCAAAAGCGATATCGGCCTATATGACCCACACTGCTCAGGATCCTTCTCCCATTTAAGAATAAGTGAAATCGAGGCCTGCGACATTGTCGGGGGGAGGATTCCCTTCTCTCTAGCCTCGTTAAACGTCCTCACCAGCAGTGGGCTCAATATCCATGAGAACTTCTTATAAAATTCCACCGAGTACTCGGCTTCTTATATAGTAGTTTTACCCAGTCCACAAATCTTGGTCCAATCCTAAACCGCTCCAGAACTGCCATCAAGTATCCCCATTCTACCCGGTCAAACGCCTTCTCGGTGTCCAATGCCACAACCACCTCTGTTTCCTTCCCCTCCGCCGGTACCATATACCCTCCTAATGTTTGAAAAGAGCTGCCTCCCTCTCACAAACCCTGTCTGATCTTCACCCATCACCTTCGGGAGGCACTCCTCCAGCCTACCTGCCAGTACCTTCGCCAATATCTTTGCATCCACGATCAGGTGATATGGGCCAATACGACCCACACTCTGTCAGATCCTTATCTTTCTTAAGTAACAAGGAAATCGATGCCTGCCCCTAGCTTTGTGGCAACACCCCCTTCCCTATCACCTCCTCAAACATCCCCACCATCAACGGTACCAGTTTATCTTTGAATTTTTAATAATATTCCACCGGAAACTCATTCGGCCCTGCCACCTTCCCCGACTGCATCCTCCCAATCACATCTTTTATCTCCTGCTCCACTATTGCTCCTTCTAATGTAGCCCTGTCCCCCTCCCCTAGCCTCGGGTACATCTAGAAATTCCTGCATCTCCTGGCATCCCCCAGGTGACTCTGACCTGTACAACCTCTCATAGAATTCCTTAAAGACCTTGTTAATCTGATCTGGAGCTATGACCAACTGCCCTGACCTGCACCTGCGCCCTTGCTGCAGCCTCCCTCCGGAGCTGCCCCGCCTTCTTTCCATGCTCGTAAACTGCACCCCTTGCTTGCTTCAATTGGCGTACCGCCTTCCTGGTAGACAGTCGGTCAAAGCTCACCTCGGGTTCCTTCCTCTTTTCCAACTTTGCTGGGTCCCCATCTTCTGCATAACTCCTATCTACCTCCAGCATCTCATCTATTACCCTCTGGTGCTCCAACCTCTGCCTTGTCCCGCACTGTAACCAATCACTTGATGCACCACTGTCAATATTTTCTGTTGATTATTCTTTTGTCTACTAAGTACCTACTATGTACGTTCTCTTGGCTGTAGAAAAATACTTTTCACTGTACTTCGGTACATGTGACAATAAATATTAATATCAATATATCAATCAATGCAGAGCATGATCTGATATTGCAATTGCCGAGTCCTCCGACACTTTAACTCCAGCCTTCCCCACCATGAAAAGGTCGATCCGCGAGTACATCTTATGGACCGCTGAGAAAAGCGAGGGTGCAGAAACCTCCAACTGTCCACCCCTCCCATTTCCCTCATAAGCCCAGCCAGCGCCTTCGCCTCCCCTGACGGGAACAGCAAGCCGTGACCTGTCCAATCTTGGCTCTTGCATCAAGTTCCAGTCAACCTGCTACCCAGGCTCCAATGTACACAGCCCTCCTCTCACCTCACCTCAGTTCACTAACCAACTTTAGTTAGCTACTGCGGGTAGTCCCCCTCTTCCCCAAAAAGGCATATTGTCCCCTCCCACCCAGTCCCAGAAGAAAAAGAAAAACAATCTAACCCATGCAATTCAATAAAATAACATTTAAACGTTGCAACAAAAAAAGGAGCAAAAATGCCAATCAAAGCAAACAAAAACTTAAACTCTATTACAATGTGAAGTCAATTAAGTTACAAAACAGGTTGGTGAAAAGAAAGTTATAACATTTATACATTTTCCAGGTCCCCAATCACAGTCCACGATCTCTCTTCCAGCTCCATTCCTCACTTCTGTCCCAAGCCTTCTGCCTTCATGAACGCCTCAGCCGCCTCCACCGTTTCAAAATAAAAATCTTTGGCATTGTACGTCACCTTCAGCTTTGCCGGGTATACCGTCCCAAATTGCACCCGCTTGTACAGTGTTGCCTTTACTCGGCCGAATGCCGCTCGTCTCTTTGCCAACTCCACTGTCAAGTCCTGGTAAATTCAAACTCTAGCATCATCCCACTGCACCTTCCGCTTCTGCTTCGCCCAGCTTAACACCTTCTCTTCATGCGGTATTTATGGAAACAGTAATTACTGCTCTTGGCGGCTCATTTACTTTGGGTTTCACCCTTAACGACCGATGAGCTCGGTCCAGTTCATACCGGGAGGGATCTTCACCCTCCCCCATCAATTCCGCAAGTATCTTAGCGAAGTACTCAAAGCCCTCTGCCCCTTCGGGCAAGCCCACAATTCTCAGATTGTGCCGCCTCGAGCGGTTCTCCAAGTCCTCAAGCTTTGCTCGGAGTCCTCTGTTGACCTCCACCACCCTCTGCAGCTCGTCCACCATCGAGGTGAACTGGTCGCTGTGCTGTGATATGGCCTCCTTCACTTCCTTCATCTTTTCACCTTGTTTTCTCACCTCGGCCGATGTCTTTGCCACACCCACCCTCACCGGGGCGATTGCCTTCTCCATCAATGATCTCAGTGAGACCGCCATCTCCTTCCTCAACGCCTCCATGTGCTTCGCAAACTGCTTCTCCAGCTCCACCGTCATCACCTCGATCATCTTTTCCACTGTAAGTAGTGCGGCCCCACCACGCGGTCCAGCACCTTCCATCTTGTCAGCGCTTTTACTGGTCCTCTCATTCGGCGACGAACCCATGTTTCCTCCCCTCTTCACAGCTGTTTTTGGCATCCCTTAACCACTTAGTATGTTTCTCCTTCTTTCTTCCAATAAATAAATATTAATTTTTAAAAAAATAAATAAATAAGAATAAAGAAAATTTTTAAAAATAAAAATAATTTTTTCGGAAATCAAAGTTCAAAAAATCTCTTCCCCTGAGACCAAACATTCATTTTAATCAAGGGCCACCCAATGGCCGCTGCTCCCCCTCTGCATTTGGGCCTCGCCTCATGCCAAGCCCTCCCCCGCCACTCACTTCGGGCTCGATGCCCCTGCTCCTTCGGCCATGGGGCTCCCCACTGGCTCCAAACCGGCCCGACCCGGTGCCCATCCCTCAGGCCCCAAAGGCAGAAGAAATCCCGATTGGCGAAACAACGGGGAAATGCCTGGGAAACGCAAGAATGTCGCGGACCGACGGGAGCCTCTTTCCAACATGACCACTCCGTTCGCGCGCGCCACCGGATGTCCAATGGATACAATTTTCAAATCCATTTTTAAACAGTAGATTCACCAGTTTCAGAGTATACTCACCTGTATACTCGCAGGTTCAAGTTATTGAATGCGCCCATGCATACCGGTGGTGTTGATGATCTGTGTCAGCGCTGAGTAAACAGTCCTGGTCTATATTGGGCCCATAATATTGACTGGGTGACATTCTCTCTGTTTTGTAGGCATGGTTACACCCAGCAGGCATTGCGGTCCCAAGCTGATCTTTGTCTTGGGCATTACTGCTCCAGGTTTTCTGCAACTGGTGTGTATTTTGGTGCTTGTTTTCCAGGGCCTGGGGTGTGTTGGTCACATTCCTGTTCCCATCAACTAGAATTTGATGCTCCAGGGATGTTTTGTTGTCTTCATCGTCTGTGGCTTTGGGATGGGGGGGGGGGGTGGCCCCCCTTCCGCCTTGGTGCTTGGCCGTTTATTTTGTTGGCAACGGCTAGCTTGTCCTTCCTCATCTGAGCAGCAGATGACACTGGAGGTGCTGGTTGAAACCAGCTGATTTTTACTGTTCACAAGAAGATTTTTATTTCTTTCCTTTCGTGTTTTCTTCTTAGGATCTTTCCTGGTCACCGTGAGCCAGGGCCCTTCCTTATCTGGTTGACTGGAAAGAGTTACTTCTGGGGAAATCTACAGAAAAGCAGTGGGGAACGTTCAAAAAGGAAATGGAGTAACATCCCAGAGAACTAGAGATGATCAGAGACATCCAGGATGTGATGAAAACGAAAAGGGAGGTTTTTAGCAAGTACAAGAAGAGCAAATTAGAGAATGTGTTACTTCTTCCGGGCAAATGATATACTGACGGACGAAAGGAGACGGCTTATCCTGCTGTCGGCGCGCGTTCGCCATTATACGTAGTCTGACTTATCCCGATGCGCCGGACACGAAAACTTTCCAAGAAGTAACGGAATTGGTGAAAGAGCACTACGACCCAAAACCACCCCTCATTTTGCGCAGGTACAGATTCTACACAGCGAAGCGGGAAGACAGGGAGTCAGTCACAAATTTCTTGACCCGCCTGAGAAGGCTGGCGGAAAAATGTGAGTTCGGCCCGACGCTAAATGAAATGCTTCGGGACCGGTTATTGTGTGGTATAAACGACCTCACAATACAGAAACGCCTGTTGGCGGAAACGGAGCTAGGCTGCAGGCAGGCGTTACAGCTCGCACTGTCCCTAGAAAAGGCAGCAAGTGGGGCGCAGGAACTACAGGGCCGCCAATGGAGGTAGATACATGTGAGAAGGACTACCACAACGGGTCCTGCTACCAGATAGCCGCTCTCAGGAAAAACCTGAGGAATAGAGGGAAAAGGAAAACCCCAGAACTGCCCCCAAGTCTGCCAGGACTAACTGGAAACAGAGGGAAGTACCGGCTGGGGCTCCCCCAACAGAGAAGGACCGTTTCTGGCACCAGACAGAGTGGGGTAACAACGACAGAAACCCTAGAAGGAGGTGGCAAAAGAGGAATAGCAGGTGGGGACGCAGGGAAGTACACAACCTAGACGCCCCATCCTCCTCCGAAGGGGAACAATTATATAATATTACAACGAAGAAAGTAGATGACGAAATAGAAAGGTTACGGCGCGACGGCATTATCAGACCAGTACAGTTTTCGGAATGAGCAGCACCGGTGGTACCAATTTTGAAGCCAGACGGCTCGATACGTCTCTGTGGAGATTTCAAACAGACAGTAAACAAATACGCACTGCTGGACAAATACCCAATCCCGAAAATAGACGACCTATATGCCAAATTGGCAGGTGGGCTTTTGTTCACGAAACTAGACATGAGCCACACCTACCTGCAGTTAAAACTGGACAAGGGCTCCCAGAAGTTCGCTACGATCAACAACCTGAAGGGCCTTTTTCGTTATACTAGGCTACCTTCCAGCTATATTCCAGCGTACGATGGAAAATATTCTGCAGGGACTACCGCAGGTGGCGATTTATTTGGACGATGTCTTAATCACGGGTAGGACAAACAGGGAACACTTAAGGAATCTGGAGGAAGTGCTCAGGCATTTCGCAAAGGCAGGCATACGGCTAAAAAGGGAAAAATGTGTTTTTCTGGCCCCACAAGTGACGTCCCAGCTCAGGGCCGTCAGGCAATCTTAACTGAGTTACATCACGGACACCCAGGGGTGTCTAAAATGAAGATGCTAGCTCGAAGCTACGTTTGGTGGCCAGGTTTGGACACAGACATAGCAGCCTTGGTACGTCGGTGCCAGGAATGCCAACAGGGGCAAAGAGTGCCACCAGCGGCGCCATTGCACCCGTGGGAATGGCCAGGCAGACCGTGGACCCACCTGCATATTGACCACGCCGGCCCTTTCATGGGCTCAATGTTTTTGGTGATAGTGGACGGCCACTCCAAATGGTTGGACGTCCACCGGGTAAACACGGCAAGCACAGCATCGACAATTGAAAAGCTCAGGGCCTCGTTTGCAACACATGGACTTCCGGAGGTATTGGTGTCGGACAACAGAACGGCATTCACAAGTGGGGAATTTGGAAAATTCCTGAAGGAAAACGGAGTCCGTCACATCAAAACGGCCCCTTACCATCCAGCGACCAACGGCCTGGCAGAGAGAGCGGTCCAGACACTTAAAGCGGGACTCAAGAAGCAGCCGGCAGCGTCAATAGACACAAAGCTCTCCCGCTGGCTATTTGATTACAGGACCACACCGCATTCCACAACGGGCATACCGCCAGCTGAACTCTTAATGGGAAGGCAGCTGCGAACGAGGCTGAGTCTCCTTTTCCCAAATTTAATGGGGAAAGTGGAGAAACAACAGGAGGCCCAACGCAGGGGGCAGGATAATAGTCGGCAGCAGAGACATTTCCAGGTGGGGGCACCGGTTTGGGTCAAGAATTATGGGAATGGACCAACGTGGGTCAAAGGCACGGTAGAGTCCCAAACAGGGCCCATATGCTATGCGGTTTCAATAGGAGGTAAGGTGCTGAAGAAACACCTTACCTCGACGAGGCCGCCGCGACACCTCTCCCCGAGGAGGAGGAACAACTTCCAAGGAGGTCATCAAGGAAAAGACGGGCACCTATAAGGTACACCCCGCCCACTTCAGAGAACGACCCGGCGGACGACACAGAGGTGACAGACCCAGACATGAGGAGCAGAAAGAAGCTCAGAGGAATGCCAGCTGGCAGGAATTCCTCGGACCTTGGGGGGGAGGGGTGTAATGAACTCCAATTGGCTTTATTGGTTGGCCAATTGGAGTATGAGCTCCCTCAATGATAGCTCATTGAGGGGGCCCATATAATCACCTGTGTAGGCTTTGTGAGCAGTCTTAAGTTGACTGGACTGCTAGCAGCACTGTTTGTAGCTGCTCCTGTAATATCGTTATTGTAAATAAATATTGGTGTGGTGATGGAACTCCTGCCTCCCGTGGATTACTACACTGCCGCTGTGAGGTTCACCGGCATATAGTTTCCTTGATTATTCCTGCTACCTTTCTTAAACAGCGGTACCACATTAGCTATTCTCAAGTCCTCTGGGATCTCACCTGTAGCCAATGAGGATACAAAGATGTCAGTTGAGGCCCCAGCAATTTCCTCCCTTGCTTCCCCATATTCTGGGGTAAATCCCATCCGTCCCAGGAGAGTTATCTAACTTTATGTATTTTAAAACACCCAATACCTCCTCCTTTCCGATGTCAACATGACCCAGATTGACCACACACCCTACCCAAGAATTATCTTCCAGAAAGTCCTTTTCTTTTAACACTGATGCAAAGTACTCATTTAGTATCTCGCCTGTTTCCTCTGGCTCAACACATAGATTGCCCCCACTATCCTCAAGTGGTCCCTCCTTTCCCTGGCCACCCTCTTACTTTTTACATGTGAATAAAAAGCTTTGGGATTCACCTTATTCCTACACTCGGAAGTTCCAAGGAACAAAGGGACCTTGCCGTGTTTGTCCTGAGATTTCTGAAGGCATGAGGACTGGTTAATAGGGTGGTGAAAAAGGCATATGGGACACTTGCCTTTATCAATCGAGGAATAGATGACAAAAGCAGTGAGGTCATGTTGTAGATGTATAGAACTTTGGTGAGGCCACAGCTGGAGTACTGTGTGCATTTCTGGTTGCCACATTATAGAAAGGATGTGATTGCATGTGATTTCGAAAGGCGTGGTCCACATAGGTACCAACGACATAGGTAGGAAAAGGGATAGGGATGTAAGGCAGGAATTCATGGAGCTAGGGTGGAAACTTAGATCTAGGACAAACAGAGTTATTATTTCTGGGTTGTTACCCATGCCACGTGCTAGCGAGACGAGGAATAGGGAGAGAGAGCAGTTGAACACGTGGCTACAGGGATGGTGCAGGAGGGAGGGTTTCAGAATCCTGGATAATTGGGGCTTATTCTGGGGTAGGTGGGACCTCTACAAACGGGATGGTCTACACCTGGACCAGAGGGGTACTAATATCCTGGGGGGGAAATTTGCTGATGCTCTTTGGGAGGGTTTAAACTAGTTCAGCAGGGGATTGGGAACCTGAATTGTAGCTCCAGTATACAGGAGGTTGAGAGTAGTGAGGTCATGAGTAAGGTTTCAAAGGTGCATGAGTGTACCGGCAGGAAGGAAGGTGGTTTCAAGTGCGTCTACTTCAATGCCAGGAGCATCCGGAATAAGGTGGGTGAACTTGCGGCATGGGTTGGTACCTGGGACTTCAATGTTGTGGCCATTTCGGAGACATGGATTGAGCAGGGACAGGAATGGCTGCTGCAGGTGCCGGAGTTTAGATATTTCAGTAAGCTCAGGGAAGATGGTATGAGAGGGGGAGGGGTGGCATTGTTAGTCAAGGAGGCAGAAAGGACATTTGATGAGGACTCGTCTACTGAGGTATTATGGGCTGAGGTTAGAAACAGGAAAGGAGAGGTCACCCTGTTAGGGGTTTTCTATAGGCCTCCAAAAAGTTCCAGAGATGTAGAGGAAAGGATTGCAAAGATGATTCTGGATAGGAGTGAAAGTAACAGGGTAGTTGTTATGGGGGTCTTTAACTTTCCAAATATTGACTGGAAACACTATAGTTTGAGTACTTTAGATGGGTCCGTTTTTGTCCAATGTGTGCAGGAGGGTTTCCTGACGCAGTATGTAGATAGGCCAACGAGAGGTGAGGCCGTATTGGATTTGGTACTGGGAAATGAACCAGGACAGGTGTTAGATTTGGAGGTAGGTGAGCACTTTGGTGATAGTGACCACAATTTGATTACGTTTACTTTAGCGATGGAAAGGGATAGGTATATACCGCAGGGTAAGAGTTATATCTGGGGAAAAGGCAATTATGATGCGATGAGGCAAGACTTAGGATGCATCGGATGGAGAGGAAAACTGCAGGGGATGGGCACAATGGAAATGTGGAGCATGTTCAAGGAACAGCTACTGCGTGTCCTTGATAAGTATGTACCTGTCAGGCAGGGAGGAAGTGGTCGAGCAAGGGAACCGTGGTTTACTAAAGAAGTTGAAACACTTGTCAAGAGGAAGAAGGAGGCTTATGTAAAGATGAGATGTGAAGGTTCAGTTAGGGCGCTCGAGAGTTACAAGTTAGCTAGGAAGGATCTAAAGAGAGAGCGAAGAGAGAGCCAGGAGGGGACATGAGAAGTCTTTGGCAGGTAGGATCAAGGATAACCCTAAAGCTTTCTATAGGTATGTCAGGAATAAAAGAATGACAAGGGTAAGAGTAGGGCCAGTCAAGGACAGAGGAGATAGGAGAGGTGCTAAATGAGTATTTTTCGTCAGTATTCACACAGGAAAAAGACAATGTTGTCGAGGAGAATACTGAGATACAGGCTACTAGACTAGAAGGGCTTGAGGTTCATAAGGAGGAGGTGTTAGCGATTCTGGAAATTGTGAAAATAGATAAGTCCCCTGGGCCAGATGGGATTTATCCTAGGATTCTCTGGGAAGCTAGGGAGGAGATTGCTGAGCCTTTGGCTTTGACCTTTAAGTCATGTTGTCTACAGGAATAGTGCCAGAGGACTGGAGGATAGCAAATGTTGTCCCCTTGTTCAAGAAGGGCAGTAGAGATAACCCCGGTAACTATAGACCAGTGAGCCTTACTTCTGTTGTGGGCAAAGTATTGGAAAGGTTTATAAGAGATAGGATGTATAATCATCTGGAAAGGAATAATTTGATTGGAGATACTGTAGTCAACATGGTTTTGTGAAGGGTAGATCGTGCCTCACAAACATTATTGAGTTCTTTGAGAAGGTGACCAAACAGGTGGATGAGGGTAAAGCAGTTTATGTAGCGTATATGGATTTCAGTAAAGTGTTTGATGAGGTTCCCCACGGTAGGCTATTGCAGAAAATATGGAGGCATGGGATTCAGGGTGATTTAGCATCTTGGATCAGAAATTGGCTAGCTGGAAGAAGATGAGAAGGTTGATGAGAAATGTTCAGACTGGAATCCAGTTACTAGTGGTGTACCACAAGGATCTGTTTTGGGGCCGCTGCTGTTTGTCATTTTTATAAATGACCTGGAGGAGGGCGCAGAAGGATGGGTGAGTAAATTTGCAGACTAAAGTCGGTGGAGTTGTGGACAGTGCAGAAGGATGTTACAAGTTACAGAGGGACATAGATACGCTGCAGAGCTGGGCTGACAGGTGGCAAATGGAGTTTAATGCAGAAAAGTGTGAGGTGATTCATTTTGGAAGGAATAACAGGAAGACAGAGTACTGGGCTAATGGTAAGATTCTTGGTAGTGTGGATGAGCAGAGAGATCTCGGTGTCCATGTACATAGATCCCTGAAAGCTGGCACCCAGGTTGAGAGGGTTGTTAAGAAGGCGTACGGTGTGTTTGCTTTTATTGGTAGAGGAATTGAGTTTCGGAGCCATGAGGTCATGTTGCAGATGTACAAAATTCTGGTGCGGCCGCATTTGGAGTATTGTGTGCAGTTCTGGTCGCCGCATTATAGGAAGGATGTGGAAGCATTGGAAAGGGTGCAGAGGAGATTTACCAGGATGTAACCTGGTATGGAGGGAAGATCTTATGAGGAAAGGCTGAGGGACTTAAAGCTGTTTTTGTTAGAGAGAAGAAGGTTAAGAGGTGACTTAATTGAGGCATACAAGATGATCAGAGGATAAGATAGAGTGGACAGTGAGAGCCTTTTTCCTCGGATGGTGATGTCTAGCACGAGGGGCCATAGCTTTAAATTGAGGGGAGATAGATACAGGACAGATGTCAAAGGTAGGTTCTTTACTCAGAGTAGTAAAGGCGTGGAATGCCCTGCCTGCAACTGTAGTGGACGCGCCAACACTAAAGGCATTCAAATGGTCATTGGATAGACATATAGATGATAAGGGAATAGTGTAGATGGGCTTTAGAGGGGTTTCACAGGTCGGCGCAACATCGAGGGCCAAAGGGCCTGTACTGCACTGTAATGTTCTATGTTCTATGCACTGGAGGGAGTGCAGAGACGATTCACCAGGATGCTGCCTGTGATGGAACTTTTAAGTTATGAAAAGAGGTTGGATAGGCAGAGAAGACTGCAGGCCATCCTGGTTGATGTGTACAAGATTATGAGGGGCATGGATATTGTGGATG